>NC_058037.1:19828243-19928633 GCF_019176455.1 Solea senegalensis
TGTGTGAGAGGAATGGTAGGTACATAGGTCGGTACATGTGCTCCACTGCACAGTGGAGCACAGTGTTTTACACAAACTTCCAGCCTCAGAGGATTTTATATTTGAAGCTAATGTGCCGGATAAAGTCAGCAAATGTGTGTTTGCATCACTTCACATCAGACTGCGGCCAGCGGTCGCCGTATTTAGTCAGCAACAGTATTTCACCAACGTACAAACACACACACATTTTTAAGAAAAGGTCACAAAGAGCTCATAACTGACCATTCTGACACGTCCTAATACCGAGTACAGACTCAGTCTGATACAGTCACATACAGCAGCAGTTTATGCAGCTCGCCACTGGCGATCAGCGGTGCTGTCCCTAAGTGTTTTTAACTGATTTACAGTTGGACAGTGTTCGGCTCGATCCTTGTGTCGGACGTCTCTTCCTGTGACGGCACTCTCGCTGTTTTCCACGCACGCTGCCATGTTGGTATTGTCAGAGAACTAGTGGAGGGAGGGGGAGAGGAATTGAGCGAGTGAGCGATGTAAAGAGGACAAATCAGAAACCCCCTGGAAGAAGTGGGTGTGTGTTTGCCTGTGTCTCATTTGCATATAAAGGGACCATGCACAAAACCGAGCGCGTTCTGAAAGGGGCGGGTTTAGCAGGGTTATTGAACTGCTATGGTGCTTCATCCTTTATTATGTCACTGACAGGGAACTATTTTAACTTGGGGAAATAGGGTATAATATGTCTCCTTTAACACACCACCAGCAGCAGCAGTGTTTGACTGGGAATGACATTCAGTAAGAGAAAAATCTGACCTCATTTACTTTATGCGTGATGTGTTAGTTATGAAATTAGGTTGTTCTGTCGTATGTTGAAAGTGGGGCAGGACTTTCACAACAGACGTCCGAGGATTAGTATGGGTCGAGCCCTTTCACTCCTATCTTCTGCAAAGACCGCGCCTTTTCCTTCGCGTTTAATTTCTCTCAATATGGACCCGCTGCACTCGCCTTGGCCTGTTCCATTTGTTGTCCTTTTTCGTGTTTGTGTTCATTTGTGTGCGTCAATAGTAGCTTTAAAAAAAGAAGTAGACAGCCGGACTACTTGGGACTACCCCCAGAATGCATTGCGTTTTGGTCACGTGGTCTGGCGACCTCTATATCGAGACATACAACCATTCACTCTCACTTTCACACATTACCTAATATTGCATGTTTAGTCCCACTATGGGGGAAGCCGGAAAACCCGCCATGCAAACTCCATGCAGAAAACAGTTTGCCTCTTATCTATTCGATTCCAAATTAGGACTTTGAATATATCCCGTCCAGGTATTTAACTGGATGGAAAATAAACACTGTGAAAGTTAGGTTGTACAGACCGATCCGCTGCAACTTGACTTCAGGTTTCCAGACGATCTCCAGCAGTTTGCGCTGACGATCCACCTCTTCCTCGTACACGACGAGCGACGCTTCAACAAGTCTAAATATCTCCTCGCCAGCAGCATTTAGTCGCTCTTTGATCAAACGTCTCAAATACGGAAGCGACGACATCGCCGCTTCGTTCGCAATTGGAATATTTAACCGCCAGCGACTTGCGACTCACGGGAGGAGAACGGCGCTAACGCTGACAGCTTAGAGTTGGGTTTGTGTACTTCCGCTTCCGCTGAGTTGCAGTTGGGAAGTTCCGGCAGAGCGAGCGAGTCAGACATATAAGATATAGAAGGGTAGATGTCTTACGGCGGAGTGTCGAACGTCCGCACTGGCGGTATACTTTTATAATAGGAATATTACTAATATAATCCAATAATTTGAATTATTACTTGTTTAAACTAAATATGTAATAATTCAAATGATTTTAATAGGAATATTACTAATATATTCCAATAATTTGAATTATTACTTGTTTAAACTAAACATGTAATAATTCAAATGATTTTAATATTAATATTACTTATATAATCCAATCATTTGAATGATTGTTTAGTTTAAACAAGTAATAATTATGAAATTAAATATTTTGCAATATTAGTAATATTCCTATTATAAAAGTATACATGTATAATGAGTTTTAGTAGCCCATATATTGATTTAACATAAATACCTTGTGTGTGTGTATATTCATTGCACCTTTCTGTTCTGTTTAATGTCATTTAAAGCCCATGTATCATTATTCATAAATATGCAGTGTCATAATAACTACATCTCTGATGTTTATAACAAACCTAACCGTTTGAAAATCGGTGGAACATTGAGCAAGTTATGGTTATTTAAATTTGGTCAACACAGGAAGCACGTGTGCTTCTTTGACAAGCATTGTTCAGGACTGGCATACAGGCTTCTGTTGTAACCAGATTGTAGGTGATGTGTTTGAACCCAACGTCAACCCTCTCCTTCATAAGTTTCTGTAAAATATGTACAATATGACCTATTATAGCAGGTTTTATAAAAAAAGAAATCTTTAACATTCAACCACTAAAAAGTTTTTTCTGTCCAGTAAATAACTATAATTTGACGTCGTAATCAAGAAATGTTAATGTACTCTATTATTTCTTTATTTTCTTGTAAAACAGTGTACAGTCTTTGTTACATTACAACACTGGTAGGAACTCTCTCCTCACAAGTGTTAGGGTTGTTTTGAGCCTTACACTGGTTTTAAAAATAGCCATTGAAAAAATGTGGGAACATATACTTGAAAAACAATACGGTCTCATAATCTATACATTGTTGGACAATATCTCCATTTAGTCAAACAAGAGACATCTATACTTCCTTAACACACCATATCCAGAACAGACCCTCAGGCTTTCTGTTGCATACAGGATACTTGTTGTAAAGCGCGTGGTCTGACTGTTTATTTGTTCATGTCCATCCTTAATACATTTCAGGATTAAACTAGCTGTACTAATGTGTTCATCTAAGTTCATACACAAGATCTTGAAAAATGACACATGACAGGGATTCTGTGCTGGGCTCTTCCCTCTTTGCTCGCCACTACTGAGGGAATTCTGGTTAGTTTCTTTTCCTCCACTTAGTCATATGCTTAAATTCAGCAGGTTGTCTTTTTTATTTAGTATAAATATTGTGAGGAGACCTTCTACGTGGAAAATCTCACGTGGATCAAACTATCTTTACACACAAAGCACTTCTTACAAGAATGAAAAATGACAGAATGACAACAATATCAATGATCAGGACAATCATCACATATGAAGGATAAAAATAAAAACGGACTAAAGGAATACTAACGGCTTCCATAAGGTTTATACAAGTGACTACAATGCACTCAACATCTATTTTGATTTCAGTTTACATTTTGGATTTGCAGTTTGAAAGTGAGTCAAACCTACGGTGAACTTTCAAATAAATGAGGCTCATCACATTCTGAGACCATCCACATCAGTGGAATATGGCTTCTTCTCACCTGAGTGAATTATCTTGTGCTCTTTCAATTCTTAACTTTGCACAAAACACATTCTGCATGTTTCACAAGAATAAGGCTTCTCCCCTGTGTGAGTTCTCATGTGGTTCATCAAGTAACTTTTAAATGTAAAACATTTCTTACAAATGTGGCAAACCTGTGTGAGTTTGTTTGTGCTTAATCAAGCATGAATTTGAATGAAAAGACATTCCGCATGTTTCACAAGAATAAGGCTTCTCCCATATGTGAGTTCTCATGTGGTCCATCAAATCTGAACGATGTAGAAAACACTTAGCACATGTCTCACAAGAGAATGGTCTCTCATCCGTGTGAGTTTGTTTGTGCTTGAACAAACATGAAATTGAATGAAAGGACATTCCGCATGTTTCACAAGAATAAGGCTTCTCACCTGTGTGAATTCTCAAGTGGTTCACCAAGGTACCTCTACATGTAAAGCATTTCTTACAAATGTGGCAAACATAGGGCTTCTCACCTGTAACATTTCTCATGTGGACTGTCTGATCTTGACTCTCAGCTACAGCAGAGAGGAGCTGGTGGTCCGTGTCTGATTCTGGTTCCATGTGATCACTTTCTTCATTATCAGGAGTCAACAATCTGTAGAGACTCTGGTTCCTCTTGGTCCAGACTGGAGTTCCTCTCCTGGTTACAGAGCTGCTGCTCAGTGAGAACCTCCTCCTCCTCCTTCAGAACATCTTTTGGTGGAAGCTCTGGCGACACAAAGGAATAATTAGGACATTAATAAAAAAAAGTAAAAAGTGAAGACAGCTAGGGCTGGGTACCAAACTTCGTTTCTTTTATGGTACTGACCTAAATGCTTCGATAGTACCCATATCGACATATGCCTTGTTTTACGGTCCCAACATCAAGGTTCAACTTTATTGTCCCCGTGGGGAAATTTCTCTTGGGCACAGTGCATCATTGCTTTCATAACGTACAACAAACAGTATAGGGATGAAGTGGGAGTGTTAATATTATATTGTATTGTATGTTGCCCTATTGCATTAGAACTTGTGAAAAAGTGCTATGTGCTAAAATGCTTAGTGCTAAAGTTGCGATAGTTTTGGAGTTAATCACATGTTCAAGATCCGATAATGCTGCCTGTGAGCTACTACTAGCGATGACAATTTCATTAGCCTTAGCACGTTTTGTGTGTTATATGTCAGCCCGCCCACTTCGCTCTGCATCAAACTGGCATGCTGCCAGAAATCAATAATTTGATTATTATTTTAATTAATAATTAAAATAATAATCAAAACAAATAATTCCCCCTAAATGTCTCTAATCTGGAATATGATTTAAAAACACAACTTTTATCCACACAGATTTAGTAATAGTAGTAGTAGGCCTTTATTGTCACACATACCGAAGTACAGCGAAATTACAGAATCAACCTGTCCGTACATATATTAAGACAGCACAATAAGACAGACATGACAGGGTGACCGGGCAATAAATGAGGGAAGAAACCAAGGGGAGTAAAGTGTGGAGGGAGAGGGATGTGTTGTACGTGTCCATGAACGCATGCACGTCCCACTGCAGCGATCTCCTGGCCGGTGCCGCGGTGTCCGAAACACAGATTAGATTATGATGACTGTTTGGGTTAGGGCGAGTAGTAACATTCCAATAGACTCGACCTACTCTGTCCATTCTGGTCTCCAATTCGGTCCATTCCATCCATTGAAGAGCCGAAAGCTTCTCCAAGATGTTATACATGTTGCGGTTAATAACCACAGAACTGATCGAAAGTGTACAAAAATAAAACACTAATTTAAACCAAAGCAGTCAACATACAACACACAACACAGACACGTTTGCTGACTTTATCCGGCACATTAGCTTCATATATAAAATCCTCTGTAAAACACTGTGCTCCACTGTGCAGCCACCAACAGCACACTTGTCCCTCCGTGTTGACATAATACCGCTCTTCCTCCCTCGCCTGCACTCTCACAGGGACAAGGTGGAGCGAAGGTGGAGCTTGCGAAGTAAACTTACTGGTGGGGCAGTAACATTCGCGGTGAAATGCGCATGCTGCCGTCATAATGCGCAGGGAATTCAACATCGAGTGTTTTATCGCCTATACTTACACTAAGGGGGACCACGAAAACATGACTGAGTATTTTTTTTCCACACTTTGGCGACTGGTAGGGCCTCCAGAGTCCCAAATATAAGTATTAAAAGGATTAAAAAATTGATTTTGCATAATATGTCCCTTTTAAAGTATTTCACTCTTTTCCTGACTGCGAAGTGGCAAAACTTCCCATTACTGCCAGTGAACTGTGGAATGACTACAAACACAAAAATGTCTCAAATTGTGTCAGTTATTTTATACAGTGGAAAATATAAAGACGTATAATACAAGTCATTAGCATAACAACTGTGAGATTGTTTCAGCAGCTCTTATTTTGAAAGCCAGGCAGAAAGTGCTGATATTTAAGATGTGAATGATGAATGGCCAAGTTACAAAGACGTAAACATTAATAGTATGGACCTTCTACGTGGAAATTCTCACCTGTATCAAACTGTCTTAACACACAAAGCAGTTCTTACAAGAATGAAAAACGACAGAATGACAACAGGAATCCATGAATCCATTAAACAGGTGGTGTATAAAAATAGCACACAATACTTTTGACAGTTTACATTTTGGATTTGCAGTTTGAAAGTGAGTTCAGCCTACGGTGAATTTTCAAATAAATGAGGCTCATAACATTCTGAGACCATCCACATCAGTGGAATATGGTTTCTTCTCACCTGTGTGAGTTCTCATGTGGTTCATCAAGTAACTTTTAAACGTAAAACATTTCTTACAAATGTGGCAAACATGGGGCTTCTCACCTGTGTGAGTTCGTTTGTGCTTGATCAAACATGAACTTGAACGAAAAGATGTTCCGCATAATTCACAAGAATATGGCTTCTCACCTGTGTGAGTTCTCACATGGTTTGTCAAATCTGAACTTTGCAGAAAACACTTACCGCATGTTTCACAAGAGAATGGCCTCACACCTGTGTGAGTTCTCACGTGGTTTGTCAAGGTAGATTTCATTGCAAAACATTTCTTACAAATGTGGCAAACATGGGGTTTCTCACCTGTGTGAGTTCTCACATGGTTCGTCAAGGTAGATTTCTGTGCAAAACATTTCTTACAAATGGGGCAAACATGGGGTTTCTCACCTGTGTGAGTTCTTATGTGGATCACCAAATTGCTTTTAAACTCAAAACATTTATTACAAATGTTGCACATGTGGGGCTTTTCACCTGTAACATTTCTCATGTGGACTCTCTGATCTTGACTCTCAGCTACAGCAGAGAGGAGCTGGTGGTCAGTGTCTGGTTCTGGTTCCATGTGATGACTTTCTTCATTATCAGGAGTCAACATAAAGGTATCAGCCTCCTGCTTCAGTTCAAACCGCTTCTCCTCTTCCTCTTTAATCTGTAGAGACTCTGGTTCCTCTTGGTCCAGACTGGAGTTCCTCTCCTGGTTACAGAGCTGCTGCTCAGTGAGAACCTCCTCCTCCTCCTCCTTTATAACATTCTGCTGAAACTCTGGAGACACAAAAAGACACAAGAACAGGTTATGGCTGTCATATGGCGTAATGATTAAACTAAAGTAAATTTTCCTACAGGAAAGTTCAGATTTTTCTGAAACTAAACTGTGTTTCAAAAATCCCTGGAGTCAGTTTGTTAAATCCAGGTTTAGCAAGCATAAATTAAAATATAAAATATATTACACCAGATCTTGAATAAAGTGCTAACCTGTTTATTGCATATTATTCTATTCTATATTGTCTGTCAGCTTCATGGAGCCAGGAACAAATGATAATTTAAGGCGGTTAGATTTGCATAACAGCTCACGGAGTATTCTCCCAGATGGGACAGTTTCATATTCAGCGAAAACTGCCTGCTCATAAATACTCTGTATTGGCTCATATTCTTTCCTCCCTACGATTTTCATTGCTGTTTGTGCACGCTGGCCAGTTTGCTTTTAGCTTAATGGTTAGTTTGCCAAACAAAGAGGTGATCCCATATCTAATGAAGCTCATAATGATCATCATGATGTGGCTACTAGTTTCGGTAGTTTCGGAGTTAATCACATGATCAACATCTGATGATGCTGCCTGTGATTGGCAGTAATGTTACACGTGGTTGTGGCGAGCAGGAAAAATAATGAACGTGGCTCCACCCACAGACCGGGCTCACGTGTTGTTAACTATACTGGCGTGTGTCATGTGTCGTGATGAAGGGGTTAAAAATGCCACCGAGGTGAAGCTTGGCTCAATTTCAACAAAATCAATGCCAATAGTGCGGAATGCAATATTTGTCAAACATGTATCACCACTAAGGCAACACATCAAATTTAATGAAACACCTGAACGTGCACGGCATCAACCTCAGAGCAGAAAGTTGCTCAGTATTAGAATGTAAGAACAGAGCGCAGCCATCCACCTCCTCTCAACATCACAGCTCTACTGTGGACGTTACAGAGCCAGAGCCACCCAATTTAAAATCTCCACCACCAGACTCAGAGTACAGAGAGTACCAAGAGAGGAACCAAATTCCTTATTTGTGTGGACAAACTTGGCCGAATAGAGCTGATTCTGGTTTCCTGTAAAAAGCGGAAGTTTATTTTGAAAACTCGCCGGATCCGTCCAGTGAAAAGTTAAACGTCACAACAAAACGAAGTTTAAACGACGCAAAACACACACTTGGTGACAAATGGAGAGAAACATAACGAGACACAACCCTCATCATTGTGCTTGTACACACCGATCCGCTGTAACGTGACTTTAGGTTTCCAAACGACCTCCAACAGTTTGCGCTGGCGATTAATCTCTTCCTCGTACTCGACGACGATTCGTTCTACGTGTGTGAATATGTCTTCAGCAGCAGCAGTTAGTCGTCCGTGGATTAAATCTCTCAAATAGTGAACTGACGACATCGCTGCTTCGTCAACAACTGGAATATTTGACCTGCGACACACGAACAAACCTTTACTGTCCACACGGATCTAACGCTGCTAGCTAGGGCTTTGTTCCCCGATGACGCTACTTCCTGTTTACAGCTAATGTATTACGCCAGTTTGAAATAAAACACCACAGTATCATTTAATATAATTAACCAATACCATGAAAATATAAACACGTAGTTCACGATTTATTAGAATAACGACGGTGAAGTTTTTTTTTATTGCCAAACAGTTCTGAAAGTCGCGCAACCTGTTTCCGCTCGTGAACTGTGGAATGAATACAATCACAAAAGTAGCTTAATAATGAGTATTATATTCTATTTTACTAGAATAACGGCTGTGAAATGTTTTTTTTATTATTGTTAAGCGTTATGGCAAAACATTTGCGCAAAAGTTGTAGAAAGCAAACGTCAGTGGCTCTTATTTTGAAAGACAGATTTAAAGGAAGACATTAAACGTAAACATGAACATACATAAACATAACGTAACAGATATTCAAATGGAAGGAACAAGGCCAACAAAGAACAATAATTTAAAAAGAGTGGTATAAAAAAGTTAATAAATAAGGTGTCCAGAGGTCCGGTCTATGTTAAATATATATTACATTATTTACAGAGAAGACACAATGAGAAGATAAAGTGCAAAATAGTGAGTAAATATAAAGTCTGTTGGTCTTGGAGTCAGGGGGTTTAATGACACTGGGTGACGGCCTGTGTTCTTGTGTCTGGATGTTTTGGTGTACAGTGTTCTGTTCGAACAGATTGTGTCTGGGGTGTGATGGGCCTGCAGAGATATTACTTGCCCGTTTCCTGACTCTGGATGTGTTCAAGTCCTGGATGGTGGGCAGTTTAACACCAATGATTCTCTCTGCAGTCCTGATGGTCCAACTCAGTCTGTTTCTGTTCTGTTTAGTGGCTGATCCAAGCCAAACGATAATGGAGGTCCAGAGAACAGACTGGACTATTGCCGTGTAGAACTGGATCAGCAGGAAGGACAACCTCTGCTGGGCCTTTTTGACTATGGAATCAATGTTGGGTGCCCACTTTATGTCCTGGGAGAGGGTAGATCCCAAAAGCCTGAACATTTCCACAGCAGACTTAGAGTTATTGAGAATGGTGAGGGGGGGCAGAGCAGGGGGGTTTTATTTCTGAAGTCCATAGTCACATCCCTGGGGGGCGCCAGTGCTGATAGTCCAGGTGCTAGAAGTGATTTTCCCCAGTCTCACCTGCTAGCTCCTGTCTGTGAGGAAGTCTGTAATCCACTGACAGGTGGGGGCTGGGATGGTGAGCTGGGTGAGTTTAGAGTGCAGGATGTCCGAGATGATGGTCTTGAATGCCGAGCTGAAGTCCACAAACAGGATCCGAGCATACCCTGGGGAGTCGAGGTGATTCAGGCTGCATCATCCACTGACCTGTTTGCCTTGGTCAGTGGCTTGATGAGCTGCTTTACACTACAGTTTTCAAACGTTCATCCATTCATACGCTGCAACATGAGGTTAAGTGTCTAACAAAGGCACACAATACTTGTGACAATTTATTTACAAAAAAATACAAACTCAAACCTTTTATTTCCAGGACTTTAAAGACGACAATAAATGTGTTTAAACAAATACAGCTTCAATGATCAGGACCATCATCATATAAGAAGGATCAAATAAAAAAGGACTAAATGAGTCAACTCTAAAGACACTGCTGATGATCGATAAACACAAGTAAACTAAAACAATTGATTCAAGAATAAGTTTAAACTCACTGTCATGGCCGAGATAATGAAAAACGGCTTCGATGAAGTTTATACAAGTGACTGCAACGCACTCAACGTCTACTTTGATCTGAGTTCACGTTTCAAATTTGCAGCTTGAAAGTGAGTCGAACCTATGGTGAACTTTCAAATAAATGAGGCTCATAACATTCTGAGACCATCCACGTCAGTAGAGCTGCAACTAACGATTATATTCATCATTGATTAATCTGTCGATTATTATCTCCATTAATCGATTGGTCTGTAAAATATCAGATTCAGTTTTAAGGATTTCTTTGTTATCCGGAGTGAAGAGTTGAAGAAAATTATTATCAAATTATCAAAATAGTTGTCAATTACTTTAATAATCGATTAATCGTTTCAGCTCTACAAGTCAGTGGTATATGGTTTCGTCTCACCTATGTGAGTTCTCATGTGGTTCATCAAGTAACTTTTAAATGGAAAACATTCCTTAAAATGTGGCAAACATGGGACTTCTCACCTGTGTGAATTATTTTGTGCTTTCTCAAATCTGAACTTCATCCAAAACACTTTCTGCATGTTACACAAGAATAAGGCATTTCCCATGAGTTCTCACATGGTCCGTCAAATCTGAACTATGTAGAAAACACTTACCACATGTTTCGCAAGAAAGAGGCCTCTCCCTTGTGTGAGTTCTCATGTGGTTCGTCAAGGTAGATTTGAGTGCAAAACATTTCTTACAAATGTGGCACTCATATGGCTTCTCACCGGTGTGATTTATTTTGTGATTTTTCAAGCCTGAACTTTTCCCGAAACACTTACCACATATTTCACAAGAAAATAGCCTCTCACTTGTGTGAGTTGTCACGTGGTTTGTCAAGGTAGATTTCTGTGAGAAACATTTCTTACAAATGTGGCAAACATATGGCTTCTCACCTGTGTGAGTTCTCATGTGGTCTATTAAGTTACATTTCAGTGTAAAACATTTCTTACAAATGTGGCAAACATGGGGTTTCTCACCTGTGTGAGTTCTTATGTGGTTTGTCAAGGTAGAGTGCTGTGTAAAACATTTCTTACAAATGTGGCAAACATAGGGTTTCTCACCTGTGTGAGTTCTATTATGCTCTTTCAATTCTGAACTTCGCCCAAAACGGTTTCCACATATTTCACAAGAATATGGCTTATCACCGTTGTGAGTTCTCAAGTGGTTCTTTAAGGAAGCTTTCTGTGTAAAACATTTCTTACAAATATGGCAAACATAGGGTTTCTCACCTGTGTGAGTTCTCATGTGGTTCATCAAGTTACCTTTCTGGGTAAAACATTTCTTACAAATGTGGCAAATGTAGGGTTTCTCACCTGTGTGAGTTCTCATGTGGTTCATCAAACCGCTTTTACACTCAAAACATTTCTTACAAATATTGCACACATGGGTTTTTTCACCTGTAATATTTCTCATGTGGACTGTCTGACCTTGACTCTCAGCTACAGCAGAGAGGAGCTGGTGGTCAGTGTCTGGTTCCATGTGATGACTTTCTTCATTATCAGGAGTCAACATAAAGGTATCAGCCTCCTGCTTCAGTTCAAACTGCTCCTGACTGGTGCAGATTTCCTCCTTTTCCTCTTTCATCTGTAGAGACTCTGGTTCCTCTTGGTCCAGACTGGAGTTCCTCTCCTGGTTACAGAGCTGCTGCTCAGTGAGAACATCTTTCGGTGGAAGCTCTGGAGACACAAAGTGATAATTTAGAACATTAATAAGAAATGTAAAAAAGTGAAGACAGCTAGGGCTAGGTACCGAACTTCAGTTTTTTTAATGGTACCAACCAAAATGCTTTGATAGTACCCGTATCGACATATGCCTTGTTTTACGGTCCAAAGGTCAAGGTTCAACTTTATTGTCCCTGTGGGGAAATTTGTCTTGGGCACAGTGCATCATTGCTTTCATAACGTACAACAAACAAACAAACCAACATTTTAACATCAACAACATGGAGCATGATAGACTGTAAGTTAAATTGCACTTTGCTGTATTGCATAGATATCTACAGTATAGGGATTAAGTGCTAGTGTTAATATTATATTGTATTGTATATTCCCCTATCGTACTAGAACTTGTGAATATAGTGCTGAAGTTTTGGTTAGTTTCAGAGTTAATCACATGATCAACATCTGATGATGCTGCCTGTGATTGGCTGTAATGTTACACATGGTTGTGGCGCGCAGGAAAAATAATGAACATGGTTCCACCCACAGACCGGGCTCATGTGTATCTGTTGTTAACTACACTGGCGTGTGTCATGTGTCGTGATGAAGGGGTCCGTGAGAGTTTGTGTGTGCTTGAACAAACATGAAATTGAATAAAAGGACATTCTGCATGTTTCACAAGAATAAGGCTTCTCATCTGTATGAATTCTCACGTGGTTCGCCAAAGTACCTCTACATGCAAAACATTTCTTACAAATGGGGCAAACATGGGGCTTCTTGTCTGAGTGAGTTCTTTTGTGGATTGTCAAATTTGAACAAAGCAGAATAAGGCTTCTCACCTGTGTGAGTTCTCACGTGTTTCATCAAATAGCTTTAAACTCAAAACTGCACACATGGGTTTTTTCACCTGTAATATTTCTCATGTGGACTGTCTGTTCTTGACTCTCAGCTACAGCAGAGAAGAGCTGGTGGTCAGTGTCTGGTTCTGGTTCCATGTGATCACTTTTTTCATTATCAGGAGTCAACATAAAGGTAAAGGTCTCCTGCTTCAGTTCAATCCACTCCTCCTCTTCCTTTTTAATCTGTAGAGACTCTGGTTCCTCTTGGTCCAGACTGGAGTTCCTCTCCTGGTTACAGAGCTGCTGCTCAGTGAGACCCTCCTCCTTCTCCCTTTTAACATTCTGCTGTGGAACCTCTGGAGACACAAGAACAGGTTATGACTGTCAAAACAGCTTAATGATTAAAATAAAGTAAATTTTCCTACAGGACATTTCAGATTTTTCAGAAACTAAAGTGTTTCAAAAATCCCAGGAGTCAGTTTGTTAAATCCAGTATAGATGTCAGGTTTAAAAATCAAGCTCAGACTGTTCTTATCTGGAGTCCAATATGAGTCACATATTTGTTAAGAACACTGAGACTTCACAGACCTATCCGCTGTAACTTTACTAGAGGTTTCCAAAGGATCTTCATCAGTCTGCGCTGACGATCCTTCTCTTCTTTGGACTCAACAATGGTAATTTCTACATGTTTGTTTCCCGTCTGTTCTTGACTCTCAGCTACAGCAGAGAGGAGCTGGTGGTCAGTGTCTGGTTTCATGTGATTACTTTCTTCATTATTATGAGTCAACATAGAGGTATCAGCCTCCTGCTTCAGTTCAAGCTGCTCCTGACTGGTGCAGATTTCCTCCTTTTCCTCTTTCATCTGTAGAGACTCTGGTTCCTCTTGGTCCAGACTGGAGTTCCTCTCCTGGTTACAGAGCTGCTGCTCAGTGAGAACCTCCTCCTCCTCCTCCTTAAGAACATCTTTTGGTGGAAACTCTGGAGACACAAAGTAATAATTTAGGACATTAATAAGAAATGTAAAAAGTGAAGACAGCTAGGGCTGGGTACTGAACTACAGTTCTTTTATGGTACTGACCGAAATGCTTCGATAGTACCCGTATCGACATATGCCTTTTTTACGGTCCCATGGTCATGGTTCAACTTTTTTGTCCCTGAGGGGAAATTTGTCTTGGGCACAGTGCATCATTGCTTTCATAATGTACAACAAACCAACATTTTAACATCAACAACATGGAGCATGATAGACTGTAAGTTAAATCGCACTTTGCTGTATTGCATAGAAATCTACAGTATAGGGATAAAGTGCGAGTGTCAATATTATATTGTATATTCCCCTATCGTACTAGAACTTGTTAAGTGCTAAAATTCTTAGCACTAAGTGCTAAAGTTTTGGTTAGTTTCGGAGTAAATCACATGATCAACATCTGATGATGCTGCCTGTGATTGGCTATAATGTTACACGTGGTTGTGGCACGCAGGAAAAATAATGAACATGGTTCTACCCACAGACCGGGCTCACGTGTATCTGTGTTGTTAACTATACTGGCGTGTGTCATGTGTCGTGATGAAGGGGTTAAAAACGCCACAAGGTCGAAAGTGTGGCTCCATTTCAACAAAATCGATGCCAAAAGTGTGCAATGCAGTATTTGTCAAAAAGACATGCAAAGTAATACATGCTTAGACTGGGATCCATGTAATGCTAACTTAAGATATTAGTACGTAGCTTAATTTTATGGCTCTAAAGCTAACTACATCAAACACTAACTAAAGATAGAGAGTAACTGGTAAAGCTTAGCTTGTTCAAATCTAGTGCATCAGCTGGTTAAATGGATCACTGTTATGTTAATCTTGTCCTAACAGGAGCCTCTGACCCTGTCCTTTAAGAGTGGATGAAGAATTTAATTTGTTGTTTGTTTGTGGGAAAAAAACTGCCTCGAGTGTAAAAATGCTAAAGGTGAAAAATAAAAACTCAAGATTTTCACTGTAATGTGTAATTTTCTTCTTTTTTAGAACTGATATTATAAAACTGGTATCGAAAAAAAGTATCATTCAGGAACCAGTATCAGAGTGAAGATATCGATATCAAAAATTTTCGATTGATACCCAGCACCATTATTTTAATCCTGACTCAAATGACTGGGTCAGGTTCAGTACAGTTCCTTCTTTTTTTCTTCTAAATAACTAATATTTTATAATTTATTACGTTTTACTCCTTACAAAACAACATGACTTCTTCAGTTTTATACATTTACTGTGTGGCCAATAGATCCGATTCTGGTTTCCTGTAAAAAGCGAAAGTTTATTTTGAAAACTCGCCGGATCAAAACTAAGTTTTTAAACGACACAAAACACAGATGGTGACAAAGGGAGAGAAACATAACTAGACACAACCATAATCATTGTGCTTGTACACACCGATCCGCTGTAACTTGACTTTGGGTTTCCAAACGACCTCCAACAGTTTGTGCTTACAATTCATCTCTTTCTCGTACTCGACGTCGATTCGTGTGTGAATATGTCTTCAGCAGCAGCAGTTAGTCGTCCGTGGATTCAATCTCTCAAATATGGAAGTGACGACATCGCTGCTTCGTCAACAACTGGAATATTTGACCTGCGACACACGAACAAACCACCGTCTTCACGCTTTCACTGTCCACACGGAGCTAACCCTGCTAGCTAGAGCTTTGTTCTGCGCATGTTCTAAGTGACGCTACTTCCTGTTTACAGCTAATGTATTACGCCGGGTTGAAATGGCATAAAAAAACAGCATATAATTCAATAAAATTAACTACTACCATGAAAATATGATCTCATATTTCACGATTTATGAGAATAACGACGTTGAGCTTGTTTTTTTTATTACCAAACAGTTCTGAAAGTGACACAACTTCCTGTTTCCGCTCGTTAACTGTGGAATGAATACATACACAAAAATAGCTGAAAAAAGTGTATTTTATTTTACTAGAATCACGGCTGTGAATCATTTTTACTGTAAAGCCTTATGACAAAAAGTTTGAGCAAAATTCATAGAACGCCGACGTCAGTGGCTCTTATTTTAAAAGACATGTTGAAAGGAAGTGTGTTACTTCAGTTATTTTATAATTATTTAATGTAATCGTGGAGGAGGGAATAGAGATGGTACTGATGTGTGATGTGTTGCAGGCTGAGAGACAAACGCAGACAAAACAAATCATTTCCCCTAAATGTCTCTAACCTGGAATATGATTTACAAACATAACTCAGAGCTGAGCTGAGCATGAACTTCTTATTCATAAAATAGACCCAGAAGTCTGTAACTCCAGATTTCTCCTTCATCATCCACGAGAACCTCAGGACAACGCACAAACACACACGAAAAAAAGATTACATGTCTCTTTTACAACACTACATTTCCTCTAACTGTCTTTGATACTCGTTACTACCAAATAAAATCGGAAGAGTTAGTATTATGGTCTGTATTTACCTAGATCTTTTCTAGTCTTGATGAGCTGCTTTACACTACAGTTCTCAAACACTCATCCAGTCATACGCTGCAACATGAGGTTAAGTGTCTTGCTCAAGGACACATAGACGAGCAGAGCCAGGAATTGAACCCACACCCTTAAGATTTAACATTTAAGCATTTAGCAGACGCTTTTAACAGAGGTGACTTACAAAAGAGGAATAAACTACAAAGAAGAAGTCTTGGAAAAATATCTAGCAGATAGGAGATAGGACTAGTGGACTGACAAAGTGAGAGTGCAGAATTGGATCCAAGTGCAGAGGAGATTGTACAGGGGAGGGGGTTACAGGTAAGTGCGAGGACAGAAGATGGTTTTGGATTGGAAGAGCTGGGTTTTCAAGAGCTTCTTTAAGACAGACAGGGACGTCCCTGTTCTGGTAGCGCTCGGTAGGACATATGGAGTCCTGGTCTGGATTGTCTTGTGCGGGGAGTTGAACTGACTACAACCACAAAAATGTGTCAATTATTTTATATAATCATCTAATACGTCGAAGAGTATAAAGACGTATAATATAATTCATTAGTATAACGACTGTGAGATTGTTTCAGCAGCTCTTATTTTGAAAGCCTGGCATTAAGTTCTGCTATTAAAGATGTGAATTAATACAATTAAACACTTCAATGGCCAAGATACAAAAACGTAAATAGTAATAGTACGGACCTTCTACGTGGATCAAACTATTTTTTACACACAAAGCAGTTCTTACAAGAATGAAAAATTACAGAATGACAACAATAATCCATGAATTAATTCAACAGGTGGTGTATAACAATGGCACACAATACTTGTGACAATTTATTTACAAAAAAATACAAACTTTAATTTCCAGGACTTTGAAGACGACAATAAATGTGTTGAAACAAATACAGCTTCAATGATCAGGACCATCATCATATAAGAAGGATCAAATAAAAAAGGACTAAATGAGTCAACTCTAAAGACACTGCTGATGATCGATAAACACAAGTAAACTAAAACAATTGATTCAAGAATAAGTTTAAACTCACTGTCATGGCTGAGATAATGAAAAACGGCTTCCATGAAGTTTATACAAGTGACAGCAATGCACTCAACGTCTACTTTGATCCGAGTTTACGTTTCAAATTAGCAGCTTGAAAGTGAGTCGAACCTATGGTGAACTTTCAAATAAATGAGGCTCATAACATTCTGAAACCATCCACGTCAGTAGAGCTGCAACTAATGATTATATTCATCATCGATTAATCTGTCGATTATTTTCTCCATTAATCGAAATATCAGATTCACTATTAATGATTTCTTTGTTATCCGGAGTGAAGAGTTGAAGAAAATATTCACATTTAAGAAGCTTTAACAATCAGAAATCTTGTTTTAATCATGAAAAAACTTCAAACCCATTATCGATTATCAAAATAGTTGTCAATTACTTTAGTAATCGATTAATCGTTTCAGCTCTACAAGTCAGTGGTATATGGTTTCTTCTCACCTGTGTGAATTATTTTGTGCTTTGTCAAATCTGAACTTCATCCAAAACACTTTCTGCAGAATATGGCATTTCCCATGAGTTCTCACATGGTCTGTCAAATCTGAACTATATAGAAAACACAGGAAAATGGCCTCTCCCTTGAGTGAGTTCTCATGTGGTTCGTCAAGGTAGATTTGAGTCCAAAACATTTCTTACAAATGTGGCACACATGTGGCTTCTCACCGGTGTGATTTATTTTGTGCTTTTCCAAGCCTGAACTTTTCCCAAAACACTTGCCACATGTTTCACAAGAAAACGGCCTCTCACTTGTGTGAGTTGTCACATGGTTTGTCAAGGTAGATTTCAGTGCAAAACATTTCTTACAAATGTGGCAAACATATGGCTTCTCACCTGTGTGAGTCCTCATGTGGTCTATTAAGTTACATTTCAGTGTAAAACATTTCTTACAAATGTGGCAAACATGGGGTTTCTCACCTGTGTGAGTTCTTATGTGGTTTGTCAAGGTAGAGTGCTGTGTAAAACATTTCTTACAAATGTGGCAAACATAGGGTTTCTCACCTGTGTGAGTTCTATTATGCTCTTTCAATTCTGAACTTCGCCCAAAACAGTTTCCACATGTTTCACAAGAATATGGCTTATCACCGTTGTGAGTTCTCAAGTGGTTCATCAAGTTACATTTCTGTGTAAAACATTTCTTACAAATGTGGCAAACATAGGGTTTCTCACCTGTGTGAGTTTTCATGTGGTTCATCAAGTTACCTTTCTGGGTAAAACATTTCTTACAAATGTGGCAAATATAGGGTTTCTCACCTGTGTGAGTTCTCACGTGGTTCATCAAGTTACCTTTCTGGGTAAAACATTTCTTACAAATGTGGCAAACATAGGGTTTCTCACCTGTAACATTTCTCATGTGGACTCTCTGATCAGCTACAGCAGAGAGGAGCTGGTGGTCAGTGTCTGGTTCTGGTTCCATGTGATCACTTTCTTCATTATCGGGAGTCAACATAAAGGTATCAGCCTCCTGCTTCAGTTCAAACCGCTCCTGCTCTTCCTCTTTAATCTGTAGAGACTTGTGTTCCTCTTGGTCCAGACTGGAGTTCCTCTCCTGGTTACAGAGCTGCTGCTCAGTGAGACCCTCCTCCTTCTCCTTTTTAACATTCTGCTGTGGAACCTCTGGAGACACAAGAACAGGTTATGACTGTCAAAACAGCTTAATGATTAAAATAAAGTAAATTTTCCTACAGGACATCACATTCATTTTTCTGAAACTAAAGTGTTTCAAAACTTCCTGGAGTCAGTTTGTTAAATCCAGTTTTGAACAAGTATAAATGTCAGGTTTAAAAATCAAGCTCAGACTGTTCTTATCTGGAGTCCAATATGAGTCACATATTTATTAAGAACACTGAGATTTCACAGACCTATCCGCTGTAACTTTACTACAGGTTTCCAAAGGATCTTCATCAGTCTGCGCTGACGAGCCTTCTCTTCTTTGGACTCAACAATGGTAATTTCTACATGTTTGTTTCCTGTCTGTTCTTGACTCTCAGCTACAGCAGAGAGGAGCTGGTGGTCAGTGTCTGGTTTCATGTGATCACTTTCTTCATTATTAGGAGTCAACATAAAGGTCTCCTGCTTCAGTTCAAGCTGCTCCTGCTCCTGACTGGTGCAGATTTCCTCCTCTTCCTCTTTAATCTGTAGAGACTCTGGTTCCTCCTTGTACAGACTGGAGTTCCTCTCCTGGTTACAGAGCTGCTGCTCAGTGAGAACCTCCTCCTCCTTAAGAACATCTTTCGGTGGAAGCTCTGGAGACACAAAGGAATAATTTAGGACATTAATAAGAAAAGTAAAAAGTGAAGACCGCTAGGGCTGGGTACCGAACTTCACTTCTTTTATGGTACCGACCGAAATGCTTCGATAGTACCCGTATCGACATATGCCTTGTTTTACAGTCCCAAGGTCAAGGTTCAACTTTATTGTCCCTGTGGGGAAATGAGTCTAACTAAAGACAGACAGTAACTGTTAAAGCTTAGCTTGTTCAAATCTAGTGCAACAGCTGGTTAAATGGATCACTGTTATGTTAATCTTGTCCTCACGGGAGCCTCTGACCCTGAACCTGTCCTTAAAGAGAGCATGAATAATTTAATTTGTTTGTTTTTAGTTTGCTTTTTTTTGTGGGAAAAAAAACTGCGAGTGTAAAAATGCCAAAGCTGAAAAATAAAAACTCAAGATTTTCACTGTAATATGTAATTTTCTTTTGTAGAACTGATTATAATTGATTATAAAACTGGTATCGTTCCGCAACGGTATCAAACAATTTTGATTGATACCCAGCACCAATATCCATCCTGACTCAAATGAATGGGTCAGGTAAGTACAGTTCCTTCTTGTTCTCTTGTAAATAACTAATATTTTATAACTTATTATGTTCTACTCCTAACTATGGAGCCCCGGACATGACGTGGTAAAAAAACCAACGAAATAGCTGTAACGTGAGCACAAAATAATATTTCGTGGCCATGAAATAAGTATAACGTGTGCTACTTATTTCGTGGCGGCGAAGTACATATAATGTGCGCATGAAATACTAATTAATACTATCATAGTTCCTGGACAGTTTGGTAATAGATAGAGTTTTCTTTTAGGCTGGGAATGAGCCACAAAGACATTCTGGAAAGCCTGTCATTGCAAGGAACCACTTTTACCGAGAGGCATTTAAACAGAATGTTGAGAGGAAGGTTTCTTTATTGCGCAGGTATGACAATAACAACACCACACGGCTCGATTTCCTTACCCAGGTGTCCAGGAATGATACTATTACTGTTTATTAGTATTTCGTGCGCACATTAAAACTATTTGGTGGGCACATTTATTTTATATAATTACCATGTCATGTCCGGGGCTCCGTACCTTACAAAACAACATGATTTCTTCAGTTTTACACATTTACTGTGTGGCCGAATAGAGTCGATTCTGGTTTCCTGTAAAAATTGGGAGTTTATTTTGAAAAAACAGTGAAAAGTTAAACTTCTCAACAAAACGAAGTTTAAACGACACAAAACACAGATGGTGACAAAGAGAGAGGAACATAACGAGACACAACCATGATCATTGTGCTTGTACACACCGATCCGCTGTAACTTGACTTTAGGTTTCCAAGCGACCTCCAACAGTTTGTGCTGACGATTCATCTCTTTCTCGTACTCGGTGACGATTCTTTCTACGTGTGTGAATATGTCTTCAGCAGTTAGTCGTCTGTGGATTCAATCTCTCAAATATGGAAGTGAAGACATCGCTGCTTCGTCAACAACTGACCTGCGACACACGAACAAACCACCGTCTTCGCGCTTTCACTGTTCACACGGAGCTAACGCTGCTAGCTAGGGCTTTGTTCCCCAATTTGTTCTGCGCAAGTTCCAAGTGACGCTACTTCCTGTTTACAGCTAATGTATTACACCGGTTTGAAATGGCATAAGAAACAGCATATAATTCAATAAAATTAACTACTACCATTAAATATAATCTCATATTTCACGATTTATGAGAATAACGACGGTTAGCCTGTTTTTGTAATTACCAAACAGTTCTGAAAGTTGCGCAAATGCCCAGTGACACAACTTCCTGTTTCCGCTCGTTAACTGTGGAATGAATACAAACACAAAAATAGCTTAAAAACGTGTATTTTATTTTTACTAGAATCACAGCTGTGAATCATTTTTATTATTAAGCCTTATGACAAAAAGTGTGAGCAAAATTCTTAGAACGCCGGCGTCAGTGGCTCTTATTTTAAAAGACATGTTGAAAGGAAGTGGTGTTACTTCAGTTATTTTATAATTATTTAATGTATTTCAACAAACTCTGACTTTACAGTTTCAGAACAGCTGATCAGCATTAGTTCAATCAACTGTGAGTATGTTCACTCTGAGTTAAGCATGTGTGTTGGAAAGAAAAAAGCCATCTGATACTACGATTCAAAGAGTACAGCCTCCATTTTAATCCAGTTGAGCAGAAATATTTACACATGCCAATGACCATGACATTTATCTTCAAAAACAGTGGAGTGAAGAGTGAACACTATTACATTTTACACAGTAATCCACTCATTCATCCTTTAACAAACTTTAATTTCATTAATGGATGCTGAAATGCTGCAGTCCTACCATTACGTTACATTTGATTTTTTATTTATTCAGCTGTAACCTGATGAGACACAGACTGAGGATGAGAATATGGACCAAACTGATAAAGCAAAGTTTACTTATGGACCTATAATTATTATATGGGTCCAACTGAAGTGTCAATGTTCAAACTGACTCACTTTTTTTACTCCATTTTACCTTAAAACATTTTGCTCAACGCTGGTTCGTGACTATATTTCGACATGTAAATATAAACGCAGTCACTGAAACGGTGTCTAACATTAAGATTTCGTCTGCAGCGAGACTCAAGAAGTCATTTCTAAACTACATGGAAGTTAAAGTGTTTCCAGCTGCATCAGAAATATTCACATCAGCTATAATCTTCATCATGATGTGATCTATGATAGGAACATTTCACAACCTGACACATGATGTCTACAGTCCCAGGTAGTGTCTACAGTGATGCTTAGCCAACAGTAACACATGGTAAAACAATCTGACAGTCCTAATGTGCACTCAGTCACAGTGTTGGTGTGAACTATGGGGGAGCCGGGGAGTCTCAGCCCCCCTTAATAAGACATGAGCTCACCTGGAAACATGAGTTGTGAGATTTTGGGGACGTCTCTAAGATATTGGCAAAATATTTTTCGATTGATTTGATTCAGATGTGATGTTGTGTGGGGATATGTGGTGACTTAAGGCAAGTAGACGTACAGGCTTGTAATACTGGATGTGTAGAGTTGAGGATGTACTTTGTTTGTAGTGGAGATGCAACCTAAACTGTGTCGTGCCGAGGCTTGTAGAGCCGGTGGAAATAAGCCATGTCTTTGCTCTGAGGTTAAGTGAAAAGAGTTAGTTAACCCTGAGATGACGGAAACTCTGGTTTTTCAGTTTCACAAAGCCAGTTCAGCTTAATTTTGAGTCAGTTACCCTGGCAACATACTCCATGAACCTAACCTGCTTGCTGGCAGGTTTTCTTCAACAAACCCTGAGTTTCTGTGTCTCCTTCTGCTGAGCCTGAAGCAGCTGTCTGACACTCTGTCGATATCATACACGTTCTTCCAAAACATCGACATCCCAATTTGATGTTACTTCCAGTGTGCGAACTACACCGCAGCTGATATTTTAGAGATGCCCCCAAAATCTCACAAATCATGTTTCCAGGGGAGCTCATGTCTCATTAAAGAAGGCTGAGACCCCCCTGTCTCTTCCATAGTTTGCACCATGGTTACTTCATTAGCCTGCCTAATGTGGACAACACTGAGAGACACTGTGAGACTGTTTTACTAAACATCACTGTAGACACTATCTGGTACTGTAGACATCCTGTGTCAGGTTGTGAAATGTTCCCATCTTAGATATCATGATGGAGATTATAGCTGATGTGAATATTTCTGATGCTGGAAACACTTACTTGCTGAGGGCACCAGTGTGTGCAGTGCCAACTTTGACACCGTTTGGATTAAAAATGTGAGAAATATCAGGAGAAACTCTATGGGATAGATGTATATATGTCGTTTAATGAGCCGCTTATTATACTGTGTCAATTTGACGATGATGAATGTCAATGATGAAAAGGACTCATGGCTTTTCATCATTAATGGTATGGACCTTCTCCGTGGAAAATGCAATAATACATTTATATGATCAAATTTGGTCAAGCGGTTTAGCGAAAAACACAACAAATTATGACCCGATTCTTAAAATACCAAACATTTCCTGCCCCTTATGGATTTTCATCTGTGTGAGTTTTCATGTGAATCTTGAATTCACGGCGCTGCTCAAAATGTTCCCCGCACGTCTTGCAAGAAAACCTCTCTTCATCCTTGTGAATTCTCATGTGCGTTTTCATTGTAGAAGTTTGACTGAACGTTTTCTCACACTTGTAGCAAGAGAACGGCCTCTCGCCGGTGTGAGTTCTCATGTGATTACTCAAGTGCACAAGCTGAGAGAAGCGCTTCCCGCACGTTTCACAAAAATGTGGCCTCTCGCCCGTGTGACTTCTCATGTGAGCTTTCATCCCCGGGATTTGGCCAAATGTTTTCCCGCAGGTTTTGCAGGCATACGGCTTCTCACCTGTGTGGGTTCTCATGTGCAGTGACAAGTGATAGGGTCTTTTAAAACCTTTGTCACATATTTTGCAGGAATATGGCCTCTCTCCTGTGTGAACTCTCATATGTACCATTACCTGATAACGTGTTGAAAATAAAATTCCACAAATGTCGCATTTTAAAGACTTCTTGTATATACGAGTTTTAGTCTTAGTCTTTGTTTTTGTTTTTTTGTTTTCGAGACTCTTCTTTTTGTCTCGTCTCTTTTGTGGTTTTGAGTCCTTAAGTTTGCGTCTGTGAGAGACTGGTTCTGGTTCCGGTTCCATGTGATCACTCTTCTCATTATCAGGAGTCAACATAAAGGCATCAGCCTCCTGCTTCTGTAAAAGCGGCTCCTGCTTCTGACTGGTGCACATTTCCTCCTGGTCCTTTTTAATCTGTAGAGACTCTGGTTCCTCTTGGTCCAGACTGGAGTTCCTCTCCTGGTCAGTGAGAACCTCCTTCTCATGCTGCTGTGGAAGCTCTGCAGACACAAAGAGATACAAGGAATAGTTTACATGTGGGACAATAAAACTAAAACTATGGCTAAAGTTCAGCCACGAAATGCGATTTTCAGAACTCAAATTCTGGACTCGCATAACGTCACATCAACAAAGAAAAAGATAAAAATTGTCTTTAAAACACCTACAAAACAACAATTTAGTACTAAATTCAACAGTCACTGTGTTTCAGGGTTTTTGATATTCACAGAATAGAGTTAAAAGGCCGATTCAGACTTCAGAATCGCACGTAAGATGCCGCCCGATTGCGTTGTTAAATCCAGAACTCATCAGATGATACATTATCTGTATAAAAAACATTATTACTTAAATTTTATGAAAACACTAAATGACATCATGACACAGTGTTGAAGAGGAGGAAATGAATAGCCTTAACTCACATCTGCTGCTACATTAAATTGATAATTTTTAAGAAAATCGATTCAGTATCCATACTCTGGTTTTACATACCCATCTTGCTTCTTGTCTGGTCTTGACTCTCAGCTACAGGAGAGAGGAGCTGGAGGTCACCGTCTGGTTCTGGTTCCACATGACCATTTTCAGGAGTCAAACCTATGGGATCAGCCTCCTGCTCTTGACTGGTGCACATTTCCTCCTCTTTAGTCTGTAGGGATTCTGGTTCCTCTTGGTCCAGACTGGAGTCCCTCTCCTGGTCAGCGAGAACCTCCTCCTCCTGAACATGCTGCTGCCAAAGCTCTAGAGGCACAGGGGGTAAGTTAGAGCTGGGTTAATAGCAAACATGTTGTGAAATGTTCCCATCTTAGATGTCAGCTGTGTGGAATTACTTTCCGCGCAAGGAAGGACAAAGTAATACAGCCGATTGCAACTTGCCAGTGTCTCAAGGGGTGACAGCATCACTGGACATTACAACACCACCAACTTAAGTGCGAAGAAGAAAAGTGAGCCCGCAACAGGAAACAATACCGAAGCGCGAGAAACTCCCCCCAGACAGCAACAAAGCAAAGGTGATAACAGAGAAGGTCACTGAATTTATTTTGTTAGTTGACCAGCCACTTTCCATGGTCGAAAATGTGGGTTTTCGACGTTTGGTTGAACATTTAGAGTCTCGTTATCAGTTGCCAATTTCATTTCTGATACGGCTGTCCCACTTAAGTACAAAGAAGTGTGCGAGTTCATTTCGAAATGTTTGGAAAACACCGACACAGTTAGTTTAACAACTGACATCTGGAGCTCAAACGTGTGATGTCCATATTAAGCAAAGTACATCTATACAAATTGTATGTATTATTAACAACTTAACAGAGGAGAAAAGAAGGTATCGGATTGATATAAGTATCAGCAGATACTCTAAGTTGCAATATCGGACATGAAAAAGCTGTATCGAGCATCCCTATAAATAACAACTGTAATAATTCGATTTATAGTGTTACATTTGTGTTAATAATAGTGGAGTCCAAAATCAAATAGATTAGGGCCACATAAAGGCTTGGTCCGGCCCTGCTTTAATGTTATTGAAATGACGAAAATACTGTGAAATAAGTCCAATATGAGTCCCGTTCACTTGTAAGTGTTTATAATTAAGGTAATTGTGGTTGTACACACCTATCCGCTGTAACTTGAGTTGAGGTTTCCAGGCGATTTCCAGCAGTTTTCGCTGACGATCCACCTCGTCCTCGTACTCCACGACGGTTCTTTCGAACGCGCGGAATATTTCTTCGGCAGCAGCAGACAGTCGCTCGCAGATTAACTCACTCAGAAACTGAAGCGAGGACATCGCTGCTTCGCTGACGAGGGGCGAAATATTTACCTTCGACATCACGAACGGTCTTCTCTAGAACCTTCCGCCCACAGTTAGCAAGAGGCTAACGCTGCTAACACTTCCGCCGTTTACTTCTTCGGCTCTTTGACGGCATCCCGCTTCCCGCTCGAGCGCCTCCAAATGTTGAATCACGTTCTTGTACGTGGCGGTTATGTTTTGAAATCGTCATTCTCAACTACGATTAGTCAATTCCTTTCTTCTAGTTTTCGTTCGAGGGTGAATTGCCGCCATTTTAGAGCACTATCGCCACCCACTGCTGAATTATAAATCCATGAGAAGTGTTGCTTGGATACAGAAGAGGTCTGCATTTTTCTAAAACATTTAGGCTTTAATCTCAAAATGTGACTTTTTTTCCCTCAGAATTCTGTCTTTAATCTCAGAATTTTGTCTTTTGATCTCAGAATTCTGGCTTTTTACTTAAAGGGGACATATTATGCTAAATCAACTTTTTAATCTTTTTAATACTTATATTTGGGACTCTGGAGGCCCTACCAGTCACCAAAGTGTGGAAAAAGAATACTCAGTCATGTTTTCGTGGTCCCCCTTAGTGTAAGTATAGGCGATAAAACACTCAATGTTGAATTCCCTGCGCTTATGACGGCAGCATGCGCATTTCACCGCGAATGTTACCAGTAAGTTTACTTGGAGAGCTCCACCTTAGCTCCACCTTAGCTCCACCTTGTCCCTGCGAGAGTGCAGGCGAGGGAGGAAGAGCGGTATTATGTCAACGCGGAGGGACAAGTGTGCTGTTGGTGGCTGCACAGTGGAGCACAGTGTTTTACATAGGATTTTATATATGAAGCTAATGTGCCGGATAGAGTCAGCAAACGTGTGTTCGTGTGTTCGCACCACTTCACATCAGACTGCGGCCAGCGGTCACTGTATTTAGTCAGGAGACGTATTGATTGTTCAGTACGTCCTCCATGACCGGAGCACAGACTCAGTCTGATACAGTCACATACAGCGGCAGTTTATGCAGCCCGCCGCTGGTGATCAGCGGTGGCGATCAGCGGTGCTGTCCCTAAGTGTTTTTAACTGATTTACAGTTTGGCAGTGTTCAGCTCGATCCTTGTGTCGGATGTCTCTTCCTGTGACGGCACTCTCGCTGTTTTCCGCGCACAATGCCATGTTGATATTGTCAGAGAACTACTGGAGGGAGGGGGAGAGGAATGGAACAGGAGCTGAGCGAGTGAGCGCTGTAAAGAGGACAAATCAGAAACCCCCTGGAAGAAGTGGGTGTGTGTTTGCCTGTGTCTCATTTGCATATAAAGGGACCAGGCACAAAACCGAGAGTTCTGAAAGGGGCGGGTTTAGCGGGGTTATTGAACTGCTATGGTGCTTCATCCTTATGGTATTTTGACCAAAGCATGTCACTGTGGCCACAACTTGCTTAAATGCGTGGGAACGAGATGATTATTAGGTGGCCGCCAATTAATAACGCATGGCCACGAGAAATAGTCATTTCATCAGTGAGACTGTTGACTTTCTGGCATCAGTCGCTTCAGCTGCAAAGTTTGATCTGATTTAGTTTTATTTTAATCTAGGGATTAATTATAATGATATCCTACCACCCCATCAATCTGGAACTTGAATCATCTCGTGGCCGTGCGTTATTAATTCGTGGCCACCTAATAATCATCTCATCCAATTTTTCTTTTTCCACCCATGTCACCAGACGGGCTCCGTAGCTTTTAACATTTTATATCAGAAAATGATTTTTGATACATAAGTACACTAAAAGATAGATTTTAAGACTTTTACTTTAAAAAAGTGACTTCAACTTCTACCAAAGTCATTTTCTGGTAACATACTTGTACTAGTATCATTTTAAAGGTACTTTATACAAGATTGGTTACCACAGATTGAGAACCTGTGGCTGTGGTGTGCTTTTTCCTAAAGCGTCACATGGTTTGTGGTGTTTTTAATCGCCGCGTGACTCTCACCTGCGAGGTCTTAAATGTCTCGTCAAATGTGATGTGGGGTTAACACAGCTGCTGTGGAGACGAGAGTTTCCATGTGCAATTTTTTACACATGTCACAAAAGTAAGACTTTTGATTTTCGTGTGAATTTCCAAAGGCTGCTCTTTAGGTGGTTCTCCTCCCACAGGAGTCGCAGCAGGAGTTCGGTTTCTCCTCGGTGTGGTGAAACTTTTTCCTTACAACCTTTGGGCCCACGCTGTGCAGAAAAATGGTCTCTCTAACATCTAACTGACTCTCTTGCAAAGGTTTTGACCTGTTTGAGACTCAGTGACTTTTTCAAATGACTTTCCTTTTTGTGCCGTGTTTCCTGCGATGGTCAGAGTCAACATATTTGTTTCCTGTCTGATCTTGACTCTCAACTCCAGGAGAGAGGAGCTGGTGGTCAGTGTCTGGTTCTGGTTCCATGTGATCACTTTATTCATTATCATATGAAAGTGATTATACGGAGGATTTTTGTTTATTATTATTATGTAAAACATATATTAAAGTAAAAATAAATAAAACAGCAGGAATTCTGTCAGTAAGAAAGTAAGAATTCTGAGATTAAAGTCAGAATCCTGAGATTAAAGTCAGAATCCTGAGATTAAAATTTGGAATTCAGAATTCTGACTTTTTTCTCTCAAATTCTGAGATTAAAGTCAGAAAGTAGGAGTTCTGAGATTAAAGTCAGAATTCTGAGATTAAAGTCAGAAAGTAGTAATTCTGAGATATAAAATAAAGTAGGATCTCATAATTCTGTCTTTAAACTAAAATGTATTTCTCACAAAGCAGCTGCAGACTCCCTCATGTCAAATGTTTCCTTTGGTTGTTTCACTATTTTTAGTGAATTATGGAGTTAAAACCATTAATGAACTCCCACAGCTCTTTTTTGTCTTTTGGGAGATTCTGTTTAAATTCTGTGTAAAATATATCTAGTTTCTTTTGGTGATTTGAGTGAAATATCTGGTGAAAGTGTAGAGGCCGTGCCATATTTGCAGAAGGTGAAACATGAGCAGCTACATTTAAATTCTTTTATGTATATTCATTTCCTCATGCTCAGCCTGAAGACTGTCTGATGTCAGCACGTCTGTTATCACCACGCCAAAAATGTCCAGAGCAGCTCAGCAGGGAGCGTCACTTAACATTCCCTGTGACAGATGGCGTAACCATGACAACCACCACACAGAGACAAAACAAACAGGGCAGAGACTCCTCCAAAATAAAAACACTGGCACAACGACGCAAATATACAAGGCAACTAACCAGATTCTGATTCTGAAAATAAAAACTACCACAGTGGAACAAAGTGCTGTACGTACGGAAGAGTATCAGGGTCACAGGTAAGAAGGTAAAAAAAGAAAACATCATGAATTATTTTGACTTGAACTTTAATCTCAGAATTTTGACTTGAATCTGACTTTAATTTCAACTTTTAAATTCTGGATCTTTCTCATAATTCTGACTTTAATCTGAGAAAGAGAACGGCACCAAATGTCACGGTGTAAATATTTAATCCACTGCACAGGAGGACCATGCCCCTTTTCCATTAGCTCTCTTGTATAAAATTCCTTTAAAATGATACTTGAGTAAAAGTACAAGGATGACTATTGATACTTAAATTAATGCCATAAACCTCAAGACTTTTTACTTAAGTAATAGAATTCTAGATAATTCTCATAATTCTGGATCTCTCTCATAATTCTGAATGACTTTAATCTCAGAATTCTGGATCTTTCTCAGAATTCTGGATCTCTCTCATAATTCTGACTTTAATCTCAGAATTCAATTTTTTTCCTCAGAATTATGACTTTAATCTCTGATTTCTAGATATTTCTTAGAATTCTGACTTTAATCTTAGAAGTCTAGATATTTCTCATAATTCTGACTTTAATCTCAGAATTCTGATTTTTTTTCCCCTCAGAATTCTGACTTGAATCTGACTTGAATCGCATAACTATGATTTTAATCTCCAATTTCTGATTTAAATCTGACTTTAATTTCAGAATTTTGGATCTTTCTCATAATTCCGACTTTAATCTGATTTGAATCTCAAAATTCTGATTTGAATCCGACTTTAATCTCAGAATTCTGATTTGAATCTCATAGTTCTGATTTTAATCTCCGATTTCTGATTTAAATCTGACTTTAATCTATGAATTCAAATTTTTTTCTCAGAATTCTGACTTTAATATAACATTAATCTCGGAATTATGAGATTCAAATCAGAATTATGTCTGTAATCTCAGAACTATGACTTTTATCTCAAACTTCTGACTTTTTTCATGCCGTTTTATTTGTACTATTTTTTTATTTATTTCTTTTTATTTATTTATTTTAATATTCCGTTTACAGCTCACATCAGTGTCTGAAGATATTTTGGACAGAATCCGTGCAACATTTGAAATATATGAGTTCTGCTGCTGCTGCTTTGGGTTGTATGACGTCATCGCGAGGGCGGTGCTTTGAGGGAGGATGTGAAGTCGGTCACTCCCATCTTCATCATCATCATCTTCCTCCTCATCCTCTGAGGTGTGTCTGTGTCGGAGTCTGTGTCTGTGCCGCCGGAGCTTCAGACGGTGACGAGAGTAAAACCGAACCGAAACGAAGCGAACCTCTGTCTGTCTGTCTGTCTCTGTCTTTGCTCGTGACTCCTTCACGGAATCCTTCACGGAAAATGGCGTCAAAATGTCCCAAATGCGACAAGACGGTGTATTTCGGTAAGTGAAACATCATCATCGTCATTGTCATCGTGTGACTGTTGTTAGAATCAGCTGTGACTGTGGTGTTTCCACCAGAGACACCACTTTTATTAATGATCATAACAATAATAATAATAATAACAAAAATAATTTAAATTTCATCCAATATAATTATAATTATTTTATTCATACGACTGTCAATAATCTCAACGTCTGCAGTTGGATTATTTCAACTGCTCCAACAAAAAATAAAAAGGAAATCAAATTAATAAATATTGCCTTTAAACTATGAATGTTTGAAGTGTGCCCTCTACTGGCTAACCTGTGTAACTGCAAGAGAGAAACAAAAGTACATTTTATGTTTATCGGAGGTTTGTGTGGAGAACTCGAAAAATGTCAAAAGATGTTTCCGAAAAACTTTGACATGATGACGTTCTGAAACGTCTGACGTTGACATCGAAACTGAAAATGACGTGGCCTCCCAGTTGACCGTGTTTTCCAATTGAGAATATGTGAAAAAGAAAACATGGACTCGAACGTATCTCGGGCTCGCCATTGTTAAAAATTTAAAACTTTTAATTCCGAGTTTCGACTACAGACGAATTACAGCATTAAGCTTTTTATTATTTTTTTTTTAACATTCGCTCCAGTATAGCTATAAATGATTGTTTATTACCATTTAAACTATTAAACTGTGAAGTCTGCCCTCTACTGGCTAACACGTGTTACTGCAGGAGAGAGACAAAAAAGGTTGGTCGTTGTCCAGAGTGACGTCACCTCCGAGTTCTGACGTAAATGTAAACATTATAAAGTGAAACGCTACACGATATTCACGTACATTTCATAATCCGGTTTAATCTGGTTAATCTGGCTAGGTAACCGGGTTAATCTGTGGTGACTGGACACACGTGGTAATAAGATTAAAGGTCAGTGACGTTTGCTAAATGTCAGTGTCGTTAGTTTTTATGTGTGAGAGACGCAGAGAAAGAGAATGGCACCAAATGTCACGGTGTAAATAATTAATCCACTGCACTGTTCAATTTCTCTGGAGATTAGAGGAGGACCACGCCCCTTTTAGCTCTCTTGTATAAAATACATTTAAAGTGATACTTGAGTAAAAGTACAAGTATGACTTCTGATACTTAAGTACAGTTAATAAGACTTTTTACTTAAGTAATAGAATTCTAGATATTGCTCATAATTCTGGATCTCTCTCATAATTCTGAATGACTTTAATCTCAGAATTCTCAATTTTTTCTCAGAATTCTGACTTGAATCTGACTTTAATCTCAGAATTCTGGATCTTTATCATAATTCTGACTTTAATCTCAGAATTAGATTTTTTTTCTCAGAATTATGACTGTACTTAAGTATCAGGACATAGACCGGAAGCTCAACAAACAGTTCAGCCACTGCTGAGAAAATAGTGTTAATTACGTCACTTCCAGGTACCTGGCCAATCACAGGACAGTGCGAAAGCTCTCGTTGGCTGGCCAATCACAACACAGTCCGCATTCTGGGGGTGTGGTTTTGGTCTGAAAGATATTTCGATCGTCTCGTTTGCAGCGACTAGGAGGTTTTTAACCATGAAAACAAGTTAATATATGTAAGTAGACCTCCATAACTAACATATATGTGTGATACGAGCATTCCATGTCACCTTTATTATGTCTTTAATCTCAGAATTCTATTTTTTTTCTCAGAATTCTGACTTTAATCTGACTTTAATCTCTGTATCTGAATAAGTAAAATCATGTCACTTTAAGGTACATTACTAAGACTGTTTCAGACACCAAAATCCCCCAAATAACCCAACTGAGATTATTGATAGAAGCAGCAACGCATCAATGAAAGTTATCGGTAATAAAAACAACCTAAATTGACAATTCAATGGTAATAAATTAAGGTTCATCGAGTAATGTGTCGACTATTCCCTCGATTAATCGAGTCGCCAAACACTGGAAATGACGACATTCTCAAACGTCTTGTTTTTGTCAACAAACTGAAATGTTTTCTTTGTTTCTTTGGAGCAAAGAAACCAGAAAATAAGATGAAAAAATCAGAGAAACATGAGTTGATTATCAAAACAGACGACGACTAAACGAACAATAGTTTCAGCCCTGATTTTAATACCACGATTTCTGAATTAAACGATTAAAAAAATGCGATTTCATTCACTCACTCAGCTGAACACATGAAACATGCCCCAGATTCCATTCAAAATTCTCCCTATTTTAGATTATTCTTTGCAAAATGTTGGTGAATAATGTTAATTTTATTTTTTTAATTTTTTTTTCTTAAACCCACTTGGTCATGGAAATATTAGTCACACATAAGTGACTTAATGGACACACTTATGTCGACACACGTCGTTGACCGTGAAGTCCTCTGTCCCCCCGTGTGACCGGCGTGACGTCCTCTCACATAACGCAGTGACAGCTCCAGCCGTCAGGGAGTCTGAACAGGAAGTGCCTCGTCGTATCTGCGTGGGATATTTTGGGAGACGCACACACACAGATAAATCACAGTTCAAGTACTTGGGAAAAACTGGACAAGGGCTTTTTCCTTTTGCAGAAATGTTTGAGGTCAGAGGTCAGACTAAGACTCACAGGAGGTTTGGTAGTTCATTTTTGCTGACTGACGTCGTGTCCAACTTTTCAGATTCATAGTCCCCTGTCCTTGTCCACATTTGTCCCAGCAGGAAATATTCCAGTACAAAACTGACTTATATTTAGTTAAGTTTATATTTTAGTTTATGCTAGGTTTAAAAGCTAATATGGACAGGCAGCTAGCTTAGCTTAGCATTAAGACAGTAAAATGTCCCCGGTCCTTGTCTTTTGTTCCACCTCAGGTTTGGTTTATGCTAGGTTTTAAAGCTAATGTGGCCAGGCAGCTAGGTTTTGTTGTTTCTCCCCTTATTTTATGCATTGTTATGCTAAAATAGCTTAGCATAGAGACTATAATCTCTTGTCGTTCTCCAAGAAATAAACTAATATAATAACTGACTTTTTAGCTAGCTTTTATTACGTTATATTTGAACCTTTTTTTGGATGGAAATTCCTGATTTCTCTCTGTTTCCGTTTCTTCTGCAGCTGAAAAAGTGTCGTCTTTAGGTAAAGATTGGCACAAGTTCTGTCTGAAGTGTGAACGATGCAACAAGACGCTGAATCCCGGAGGCCACGCCGAGGTGAGACCAGCTCTCAAACTCAACAACTACAAATAACTACTGATGAAAAATTTTATTAGAAATGATGTAACTTTATCAATTAATTGTAAGAAGTAGTAAATCTATTTGACCAGCGTCTAAAAGTCCACTGCAAAAGAAATCTTTTGGTTTGTGGACAAAACGAGACATTTGTGGACATCATTATTTGACTCTGGTCCCAACTGCTGTAAAAACACCATTTCGTCTTTGGGTAAAAACCTAAAAAAGACGTCTTTTCTTACTCTTCCATCAGCACGACGGGAAGCCTTTTTGCCACAAGCCATGCTATGCCGCCCTCTTTGGGCCGAAAGGTGAACTACAGCCCCCGACTGAAGAAAAACCCAGAATCTGCTGAGCGTTTTTTTCACATTTTTATAAATAAGTGTTTTTTTTAACGGTGTTCCAGGCGTCAACATTGGCGGAGCTGGTTCCTACGTGTACGCCGCTCCTGCCAATGAAGCGCCTGCAGCCGTTTCCATGGAAACAGATGCTAAACCGGAGCAGGGGGAGGGGGAAAGAAAAGCCCCTGTGCGTGGACCAGTGAAGGGTGAGGAAATAATGTGTATGTGAGGAAGAGGAGGAAGAACAGGAAGTCAGTGAGCGTTAGTGAGGTCACTTTATTTTCAGGAATAATGACTGTGACGTTATTTGTTTGTAAATGTTAAAAAAAGTCGTAAAAAATAAGTTTTTTGTTGTTTTTTTGCCGTCACAGCTGCGAGTTTCTCGTCTTTCTCTGGAGGACCCAACATCTGTCCCAGGTGCAACAAGACGGTGTATTTTGGTGAGCGGATGACTTGTGTCTTCATTATTCCTGTGTTTGCCAAGAAATAACTCTGTTACCATAGTGACCGTCTCCACGGTGACCCTGTGTGTGTGTGTGTGTGTGCAGCTGAGAAGGTGTCGTCTCTGGGAAAGAACTGGCACCGTCCTTGTCTCCGCTGTGACAGGTGCAGTAAGACTCTGAGCCCCGGCAGCCACGCCGAGGTGAGCGAGTGAATGCTTTATACAAGCGAAAGAAAAACGTCATCTTTGTTCATTCATTCACCTAAAATTGTTTGTTAAAAAAGGGCTCTGCTTTTACAAGGTTTTTTTTTCAGATTCTGTTTTTATGAGATTTTGCGAATGAGTGAGTGAGTGAATGAACAAGTGAGTGTCTGAATGAGTGAGTGACTGTCTGAATGAGTGATTGAGTGTCTGGGTGAATGAATGAGTGAGTGTCTGAGGGAGTGAATGAGTGAGTAAGTGTCTGAGTGAGTGAGTGATTGAATGAGTGACTGAATAAGTGAGTGAATGAATGAGTGTCTGAATGAGTGAGTGAATGAACAAATGAGTGAGTGAGTGAATGAATGACTGAATGTCTGAATGAGTGAGGGAATGAACGAGTGAGTGTCTGAATGAGTGATTGAGTGAATGAGCGAATGAATGAGTGAGTGAGTGAATGTGTGAGTCTCTGAGTGAGTGAGTGAGTGAGTGTGTGCGTGAGATGAGTGTGAATGAGTGAGTGAGTGTTTGAATGAGGAGTTAGGATTAAGCCATAGTGGCTCAGTGGTAGGGCAATTTGTCTTTCAACTGGAAGGTTGTGGGTTCAGTTCCTGGTTCTGGTCTTCTACATATCCATGAGCAAAGACTTAAGAATTAAGAGACTTTTATCCGTGGATGGTTCAGTTCAGTTCTGTTCCTGTTTCAGCACGACGGACAGCCGTACTGTCACAAACCCTGCTATGCTGTGATGTTTGGACCCAAAGGTATGAACTCTGACGCACACTCAGTACGTTTACAGTCATAGTTTAATCCAGCTAAGGTCATAGTCTGACTAAGACAGACACAATCGGATAACTCGCAGAGTCCCAGTGTACACCCAAATCGATTTATCGGACACGTACGAAGGACTCCGCCCCTGTAGTCGTCTCCTTCTACTTCCTTTGCGTGTGCAGAACAACAAGTCCGACTCCAGTCTGACTAGGTGTATAAATGCAGGAGTAATCGGACTATGAATCGCATTATCCAGGTATCTTAGTCCAACTAAGACTAAGCTTGATTTTAGTCAGACTATCATGTTTTAATGACATTAAGAAAACTGAATTATTGTCTTTGTCTTACCATGACTGTAAAAGCACATGTCCTTAAAGTGTCCTTAAACATTTACGTCCACATGTCCAATGTAAATGGAACGAGCTATAATTCTGGATCTAGTTTTAATTTAAAGTCACATGTAGTATCGCTAACAATCTAAAACATACGTTTAGCATAAAAAGAATCTAAAGTAAAGCTGACACTCTGTCACTGTCTCTCAGGCGTAAACACCGGCGGCGTCGGCAGCTACATCTACGACGACCCTGAAGCCAAAGAGGAGCCTTGAGAACTCGACCCGGCTGCTAGAGCTCAGACGAAGAACAACCTCCAGGTCCCTCCACGTCTCTCTCTTTGATCTGCCTTCAAGCGTCCTGGCGACAAATGATACGTACTGTACTCGCAGGGATGGATATTCACATGTTTATGTTGTATTTGCACATTGTTTATATTATTATTAGGGACCGAGCACTCACACAGTGTGCGAGGACTTATTGTAATTCAAGGAATTATTATTATTATTGTACTTTTTTTTTGTACTGAACCTTTAATATATCCTCCCAGTGTGAGCTCCTTGGTTGTCTTTGCCAAATAATGTACCCACCTCCAATTATGACTTTCACGTCCCCCCCCCACGATTGTGCACTTGATAAACAGCGTAACTTAACACAGAGAAGTAGAAATGGTACGAGCCGCCACGTGTATGTACTGTCAGTGTTGAATTCTCTAAGGTGAACGCGGCGCAGTGAAGAGACACATTTTTACTGAATGTTGTGAAGCTTGTAGAGTTTAGAGTCTGACGAAAAAAAGTGGTTGAGCACATTTTCTACAGTAAAACTGTGTGAAACCAAACCTGTGTCATATTTATTCTGACAAACATGTCACATAATAGATTTTCCTCCGACTGATGTTATTTTCTCCTAATCGCATATAGCACAATGAAACTTTATCCCAAAACTCCAGAACATAGAACCATTACCTTCAACTTTTCTTATATTTACCTTTACTGTCCCCCAATGTAAATAAATACAGACAGACAGACAGACAGACAGACAGACCCTCACGTGCCCCAGATCTTGTTGTGGAGGTTCCAAACACCTGTTTCTGTAACTGGTCCAAAACACGTGAAAAACAGAGAAGGCAATGTGTTTTTAAAGTCGTTGTATTTCAAGAACAGTTGATGATACAGATTATATTTTTGGTTTGTGAGCGTCACAAGGCTTTCAGGAACTCCCACATTTACATTTGGAAAAACGGGTGTGAATTGACAGAGAAATTACAGTTTTAAAATCACCCTCATCTTCATTTAAAAAAACAAACAAAAAACCTCCAGAGCCGAGTTTTAACATGGGAGTGAATTGGAGGTTTGGTTTCTCTGTGCTTTTAGGTGATTTTAAGAAAAACCACAAGTCATATGAAAATGAAAACAACACACAGAGTTAGACGACAACGATTGCAACATTTTTTATTTTTGTGATTATTTTTCATGAACCTCAGCGAGAGTATGGCACTGTAGCGGTGCAATACACACTCATTATAAAATCCAAAAAGTCCAAAAAAAAGAAGTGCAAAACGTTTGTTTAAAAACCGCATCTCTACGTTAAAGTGTGACGACGCTGTGAGGCTCCAAAATGGGCTGGGTTATGATCTTTTTTCTTTTCGACTGTTTTCCCATTGTCTGTATGTGGAAGTTTTTTTGCGATGTTTGTCACCATGGTTTCTTGAAACGCTCAGAAAAGTCACAGCACACCATTCCCGGTCAAACTGCACGTTTTGATATAGGATGTGTGGGGTTTTTCGTACTCCATTGATTTGCATTGCTAAGCAGGCACTCGAATAAATATGTTTTTAAATTATACTGCACTTTTTAAATTTTATGTGTTTAAGTTTTAAATAACAAGCATAAAAATCACAAAAAACATCTCTTCTCGGAAAAGCTTTGTTTACCAATTTAAAAATGATATAATAGGTGTTAATTAAATCAGTTGTGTCAATAGGCAAAATAAATGTACTCACTAATCAGGATTTACACTGTGATTCAAACAATATTTTGCCAACTTTATAAAGTGGGTCCATGTGTAGAATTTCCCCCATTATCGTGGGGAAATTAAAATAAGGTTGGGGTTGACATGGTAGTTTATTTTTACGGAAAAAGGATTATTTTAGCATACAAAAATAAACTTTTCTAGTTTTCTGTACATTTAATATACACAAAAAAGTGTATAAATGTGTTCTGCAGCTCGTTTGTCTTCAATTTAAGGATATTCCTTGTTGTAATCTGTCCACGGACCTGAAATAAATTCATCTTTAAATCACTTCGAGGAAAAAATGTCTCAACCTCACGCACAACAATCCAGACACCTGACTCACTGTGTTTCTGAAGGTGCAGCCAAACAAAAAAAGGTATAAAAAAAACAAACAAACAACGTCACTGACAGGATGAAGTTTGGCAACAACCTTCTTACCGGAAGAGGAGATTTGTCAAGCTACAAAGAATGAAGACATTTTGGAGGAAACGTCTACAAAATAATGGCGCAGAGAGAAGCGAATGCAGGTACTGGTATGAACGTGTTTACATCTCTCTGTTCATTCAAGAAACTTCTGGAAAGAACAATTGGACAGTTGTACGATTAATGGAGGGACAGACAAACAAATGGAAGGACAGGCAGACATTCTGCTAGCTGTTTCAACTATTAAAAGAAAACTCAGACAGTTTAGTTGGAGATGTTGAGTTAGCATTCTCAACTAATAACAACAAGTACACACACATTTGAAAATTACTTTTATTCTTCAGGCCCGTTATACCGTTATACAAGTACATGTTCCATGGATGGTCTTTTATCTACCAGGTGACCTTTCATTCCTTATTTTGAAAGGTAATAACCGGAAGCAGACCTGTGTTTTAGCTAACTTACCGTTGGTGCTATATCCGTTTTTTCGGACTCGAAGTGAAACGTCCGTCGGTGTTATTTTTAGAAGTACACCCAGTTAAACCACGGTATGTTGTTTTACACGCGACACGATAGCATTATATATAAGTACTCCCACCAATTCTTGTCTTTTTGAAAAAGCAGGAGGAGAATAATCGTTCGCTCGTAGCTAGCTGTTAGCCTGTTACGTTGTTAGCGGAAGCGTTGAGCCGCGGGGGATTTTTGTTTTCCACAACTCGGTTTATGTGTTCGACACTTTACAGAAATGTTGGACGGTTCTTTGACTCCGGGCGATGAAACGAACATCGGCAACTCCGAGAACAACAACAACCTGATGGTGAAGCTGTTGTGCGGCGGCGATGCGTTTCTCACCGGGAACAAAGCGAGGCAGACGATGCTGCTCAAGAAAGGAGGGAAGAAGCTGCGGACAACGACTGCGGCGACGACGCAGCAGCTCAACCATCAGCACCAGAAACACGCGAGAAACACTCCGATCATCCGCCTGTTCGACCACAACAACAACACGACCGGTCTGACTTCTAACAAAGCCGCAAGTCAGTCCGGAACCGAACCTGCTGCTGTAACACAGACGGTTCTGAGCCTACATCCTCTCAAACAGGGCGCCAGGAAAGACGTAAGTCACTTACCGGTTTATAATGCGACAATACAGCGGTTTAAGTTTACTGTACGATATTTATCGTGGATTTATCAAAATACATCGTTTCCTAATCGATTAGTTTATTTTAAGTTCGACCCAGCACATTTAAAAACAATGCCGAACTGTATATCATTTAAAAGTACACATATATTACAAATCAATTAACATGTTCTCCAACATTCTGCGAGGAATTGTTGAAAATATCAAGAATTTTAAGTGGAGTTTGGTTCGTTTGTTTCATTCACATCTGTGGAGCTGTGGATCTTGCCTGTGCACGTCAAGAGATTGTGAGGTTTTGTTTTCTCTAAATGAAACTACATCAAAATGTTTTTAAATCAAATAATTCAGAAATCGTCTTAGTAAGATTAGGGCTGAAACAATTACTCGATTAATTGATGGCTAAATTACAGATTTTGAGTGTTTTATTACTGTTACTAATTAAAATAATAATGATAATTGTTATTGTTATTATAAATAATAATAATATTATTGTCTGGTTTCTTTGCTCCATAACAAAGAAAGCTATTGAAAACTATTAATTATAGTATAATATAGTAGAAAAACTATATTTTATAGTGTTTTTGAAACTAAAATACTAACTGATTGACTCCAGGTTAAAAATACTGTTTAGTCACAGTAGTGTTCACATATGTGTGAAGAACTGAGTTGTATTTGAATTAAATGGATTCATTAAATCTACTGCAGTGCCTGAGGCTCTTTGCAGTGACGCACTTACTAATCCTGGTGCTGATGAAAGCCGCCATGTGACGGAGAAGTTGAGTCTTCCGCCTTCTTACCAGTTGTGTCACAGAGGAGAACAAAAAAAAACCAAATACGACATGCTGCGGGCTGTTTATTGCCGTCTAATTTGTCTGTGAAAGGGAGCGGAAGCGACAGCTTTATAATCAAAACACGTCACTGCCCCGACAGTTCCGATGATGTTCAATGTGAAATAGACGTATTAAAGTTTGATCACCACAAGTGAGATTTAACAACTCCACTGCAACACAAAACATGTTTTTTATGCCTTTGGGTCACGTGTCTGCTTGTTATTTATCTTTAGATTAACTGATATTGTTTCGTAGTTTGGTGGTGAAATTACCAAAATTACAAAAAGTTTGACTTTTCCTTCATGTATGAGCAAAGAAATGATTTACAATGTAAATATATAAAAAATATTTAGAGCTTGGAAAATGGACTACATCTTCTCTATCTTCTACCATTTTACTCTGGTACCCCAAGGGAATCGTCCCAAACAATGGAACAGTTGAGGCTGGTTATTTTGGTACTTTTCCCAATGGAAATGCAAAAAAAACGTACCATACTGTACAAAACAGATCCGTTGCACCAGAAATGCAGCTTAAGTGAATCTAAGGCCAAGTTGGGCTCCCAACGCCCTCTGCTGGACTATGTAGTAATGGCTTCTAATGGTCCGATGTGCATCGAGGCGATATCATTTGAATTTGAAAGGGATTCTGAGGTACATTTTTGCCTCAAGTCCGTACAGATATCGGAATTTCAGATAAAAACCTTACTGTACCGCTTTAGGTTGCCAAACAATGTTGTTGTAATAGTTGTAATAATGACTTCCAGTGGTCTGATGTGCCGCTATATCTTTTCAATTTGAAAGGGTTTTCAGGTAGATTTCTGCCCCGAGTTCAAACAGATATGAGAATTTCAAATACAAACGTGTATCTTTCGTCTTTATAGGTGCTGAAATCCAAAGGTGGCAGATTGGATCGTGGGCCCGGACAGACGGGAGGACACACCAGCCACAACCTTCCCAGACACGACCACCACGCGTCCCAAAATGTCAACAACCGCGGCCACAAGCCCAAGACTGCGAGCCAAACGCCCGGTGCTCCTCGCGCAACGAAGCGTCACGACCACCAGCACCACCACAGCAGCCCCAACAAGACGTGCTCTCCTCACCAGCCACCGTCACAAGAGCAGAAGAGGCCTCTCCACGCCTCCAACAACGTGAAGACTGCGAGCACGCCGCCGCCCGCTGAAACTGCCACAGAATACCTCAAAGACGGCGAGAAAGTCTACGCGGGAGCTAAGTTCAGCGAGCCGCCGTCACCCAGTGTCTTACCCAAACCGCCCAGCCACTGGGTCGGAGAGAACCGGCCTCACCACGGCCACCAGAGCCGAGAGCAAATGGCCGTTCAGTTAAAGTCGCTGCTGAAAGTTCAAGATGCGCCGTGACGGCGCCCTGGTGCACGCCTAATCTGACCCAACAGCAAGAAAAGGGAAAAGCCAACAATCAGAAAAATGATAATCCCACAAATGGAATTTGACCTTTAACACACTGCAATACCACGGAGGGATTTTTTTTCTTTTCTTAATCAACATTAGTACAATTTCAACGTCACGCCAACGCGTTTGCTGCACGTGTGAACATTCCGGTGACGTCATGCTGTGTCAGGAGATATAGATGTTTACTGTTACCGATGATACAGACTTTATTCTTTTGGCATTGTGAAGAATTTTTGACCAGTATTGGACACAATATACCGATGTGTATCGTATCAGCTTGTGACTGACATGCTGTGTATGTCAGTGTTTAATCAAATATTCTTCTTCCGGGGTTTTTTTTTGGTCTCCAACAGTAACGTGATCGGTGTTTACGTTCTGCAGAAGACGAAAAACCTGATGACGACGGCACTTTGTTAGCGTGGACACGTTTGAAGAGGCAGCCTTTGTGCGATTGACTTTTTACCAAGCGTTTTTTAAAATATATCGTATATCTGTGTGTATTTTTCCTGAGATTTTAGTTTTGTTACTCAGTTATTATTTTTATTATTTTTTACTTCTGTTATTTTTGTTCTGCTTCAAATGTCACCCTGCTAACTGAGGCACTTTGCTACGGATCCTTCAACGCAACACACAGTGGACGTTAAAGAAAGAACGCTTCTTGCGCAGTTGCACTGAAAAAAACAAACAAAAGACGTGCGTTAAAGGGCAGGAATCCTCGAGTTGACCAGCCACTTTGATTAGGGAGAGCACTTTGGAGGGAGCTTTCCTCTTCTTTGAACGCGGGTCCTGCTGGTGGGAAATTTCGTGTCGCATCAGGGACAAATGAAGCTGCCGAGGCCGTTAAAGTCTCAATGAACGGAGTAAAACATGATGATGATGAGAATGATGTGAAAAGTCTGAACCAGCTGCTACAGAACGTCTGTAATCCAGCAACTGTAGTCATTTCTTTTACTTCACCGCACTGATGTCGGCACGTCCACATCAAACCGGAACTTTGCAGCGCTTTTTCTCTGCAGAGCTCCCCCTGCAGTTTCGGAGTGCATATTTTCTCGAGGCCACAGCAAACGTCCATTCATCCGTCCATCGTCTACCTCTTTATCCTCACTGTTTAATGGAGCCAGCAAACACGAGTCATGTCCATGGCGGTCGACATCCGTCTTTCACGCTTCTGTGTTCTTAAAATGGCCGACGTTTACCCGTGTGTCGTTTCCTCTGGCGACGGTCTTCTCTGCGTCTTTTTCGCCGGCTCTGACACAATGAGCGTCTAAAATCACAACTTCACTACCTTGATCTTCTCGACTGTTTATGTTTTAGTGCCGTGAAGCAAAATTCGAAAGCAAGATTCTCCTGATTCGTAAGGACTCTGCTTCACCTGCCCTGATCTTGCAAGGCTGGTTTCCCGCTAAGACAGTAGGGGGCAGTGGTGTCAGCCCCTTAATCTCCTCACAACAAGACATTTAACCATGACAATGACTCTGAAGATGTTACATTTAGCCTCCTTTTCACACCAAGTTGTTTTTCTATCGTTCATAAACGGGAGTTTTTCGTGTTTTATAAAAAGCGGGAGTATCGCGCATCGCTACGTCAACACATTCCATTCTTTAAAAAAATAATGTTCGATAATAAAAATGTGTTAATTCAGAAAACATCTTCTATTTCCCCCGTGAACGCCGCGTGCTTCCGAACTAAATTACTCGTGCCATTGTTGTCTGTCGATAAATTTGATTAGCGCTGGAATAATTTGTCGGATAAACTCTGCGAATCCTTGTAATTGTTTGCGTCATTATCCAGATGTAAAATGTGTTTTTTGTGTATTTGTGTTGGACAAATCACTTAAGCAGTAAAATAATAACGTTATTGATTCGCCGCGGTCGTTAAATATTACACAGATCCACTGAAGTCCCGACAGGTTTTATATGCAACATTTGAATCTGTGTGCACCAAGCATTTGTTATAGATTTTATATTTATAAATAAATGTATATATTTACGTGGACTTTTTTTATTATTATTGTTTAATTTTTATTTATAAATGTCGATAAATATCTTAAATATCTTTTTTTTCTCTCGACTGTTGGGTTACAATTTGCAGCTACAGGAGAAAAATAAGTCGTAGTAGAAAAGCAAACAAACGCGCGATATTTATCGATGTTTTATCGATATTGTGCGCACAAGGTAGAAAAATAAAAAAATAAAATCACAGATCTGGATTTTAGCTGCTCCGTGGTGAACGACTGCTGGTCTGACAGTTTGTTCCGGACAAATAACGATGATGCATAATGATGATGAGATTAACAGGGTTCCCACAGGTCCTTGAAGTCCTGGAAAGTTTGTGAATGTGAAAAAATAGAAATGGGTCATTGAAAGTGCTTGGATTTTGTGCAGCAACGAATTGGCCAACGCAGCGGTGTGGTGCACGCTGTCCACTGTCTTGACATGAGACTCCATGCAGAACAGTGAGCGAGTAAAGTTAAGCAAAGAGAGCGCAAATGCCTGGGAAATGAAAACACCAAGATCTCTGTCTTACCAAAGACAAATGACAAACTTTGACCAAGGTCCTAAAAAGGACAATCACTTGTCCAGAGCATTGTTGCAGATCAATAAAAGCGGACGCCATCATGGACAAAGACAACACTCGTCCAAGCTGTCCTCCGTCTTAAGCTGCGTCGGCACATTCTAGTTCTTAGAAAGACCTTGAAAAGTCCTTGAACTTAATGTCAACCAAGGTGTGGGAACCTTGCGTTTAAGAAAATGGCTGCTGTTCTAAATCGGTACGATTTTGTTGTTTTTCAGGCGTATTTTAGCTTCATCTGCGTAAATTATATATAGTTTTACTTCTTTCTTGTTTTCACACATCAAGACATTGGAGCACATTCATGTTTCCGAGAGCAGTGTGGTGTGGATTTATCGCAGAATTTTCTAATTATGTAACATTTTTTTAAATATGTATTCTTTCATGGTGCAGGCAGCTTCTGTGACGTCGCACATAAATGGAAAAAATGTACCAATGTTGTTAAAGGAAAGAACCCCTCCCCTTTTTTAAAAAAACAAAAATATTGCAGTGTTTTAGTTCCACTTCACTATTTGGAAAAATGTTTTTATGAAGCCTTTAATAACAAAAATCGAATTAAAATATTGGTTTTCCCCCGACGACAAAGTTGTTTTTGTGTTTTTTTTGAAGAGTGAGGTCTCAAACTCGTGCCCCGTCAAAAATATTGTTATGAAATATCGTAGTATAATATTTTGATCTAATTTTAAAATGACATCGTCCACCCTGCTCAATCAACTGTTGCCTTTTCCCCTAAATGTTGAACTAATTATTATTTTAACAAGTAAAACAATTTATTCAAATGTTTTACAAGGATGAGAAGGAAAAAGGGGGAGGTAGAATAATTGTACTTCCTCTTTTCATCCAATAGAGGGCGTAGTAGGGTTACAAGTGGCTCAGTCTGATCCGTTGACGAGGCTTCCTGCTCAAATAAATACTGCAGTGTTTTCACATGAGCTTCATTATTGTCGTCGTTATATTTAACGATACAAATTATCTGAAATGTCCATATCCATTTTATAAGAAAGCAACTGGTGGCCCGTGGGCCAAAACTGGGCTGCCAGCATGAGTATCTGGCCCTGGCAGATGATCTAAAAAAATCTGAACTTCAATTATTTGCTCATCTTCACCCCCAAAAAATTAAACTTTCATATTTGAGTATGTCGGTGAGTTTGCCAGGATTTTTAAGTCACTCGCATGTTTTTTCTTCTATCAACGATAAACACAATAATAGAAAGTGCTTTTTGTCACGGAAGCAACAAAGATGTTTTGAATTTAACTTTAACAAATCTCTAACAAAGCATTTACGGAATATTCTTATTCATGGAGTTTAATATATACGGAGCACCTAAAGGGACATCGAAATAAAGTATCTCGTGCTCACGAGAAAGTTTCACGTATTTATAGTTTGGCAGCAACGGTATCGGAGGTGACCAGCCCCGCCTCAGCGGACACTCGCTGCGTACAGTGCGTGGGGCAGAGCAGCGTTACCTCGGCCTGTCCTGATGACATCGCTGTCATTAGATTAAGCCTCATCACAGTGTTGATAAATGAACAAATGAAAAATTCCTGTTTCTCGCGGTGAAACAGGAAAGAGCGACAGAAATAACTGGCACGAAGAAAAAGAGTCGAAAAGTGGCGACCGCTGAGTTTGACACGCAAAGCTTCTCACAAGCACTCACAAAATAAGATACCGATGCACATGCAGAGGTCTCAAACCCGGGGCTCGTGGGCCTCATGCGGCACACTGACACATTTCCTCTTCCTTGTAAATATTTTTCATGATAATAATAACAGATTACACGCAGTCATGACAGGGCCCTTGCTTCCTCCATGCAAGTCAGAGAGTGCAGCAGTTCCCTGACCTCACTGTCTCAACAGTCTTCACTCTGAGGTCAATGTATATCAAAGTTATAGGGCACTTCCTGTTTGGTCAAAAATCGCCAAACTTCCATGGCCCGAAGTTCGCCAAACGTCTGTGGCCACATGGTTTTGAATCCACAAAACCTTTCGATAGGTTTTTGCCTTTTATGTGTCTCATATAAATTGACATGTTTTATTTTTGGTACGACAAATGCACTAAGGCGACTTCGTTCATTTATGAATCGAGTTACAGGGCACGTCCGGTTTTCAAGTACTTGTTTCCTGTCTGCAGGCAATGGCATGCAGCAATGCTCAGGACGGGCCCCTGGTCTCACGTGTGAAGTTTCAAGCAGATCGGTCCATGTATGGCCAAGTTACAGGCCACTTCCTGTTTTTGGCGAAATGGCGACTAAATTTAAATTGTCCAACTTCCTGTTGGGTTGAGTTTGTCAGACGTGTCAATGTATGGCAGGGTTATAGGGCACTTCCTGTTTCGTGGCGAATGGTCGAAACAAACAAACTTCATGTTGAGTTGAGGCCGTGGTTCTGGTCTACTTTTTTGTTCTGGTACCAGATACTATTTTTTAGTGCCTGCTCCGGCGAGGTTTCAAGCGTGCTAGTGGTAAATACTATGTGAGACTGCCGGTCGCTGACCGACCAGAGTCCTGTCACAGGAAGAGACGTCACACTCACAAATCGAACTGTAGATCACTTAAAACTACTTAACAGTCCTAAAAACGTGGGTTAATCTCCAACAACTACAGAAGTCTGGTGTAAAGTCACTCGTGTGTGTGTGTGTGTGTGTGTGTGTGTCGCATATAAAACCAAGTCACCGCAGTTTCACTCAGCTGTGCAGTGATGACTCCGCCCACGTTAAGTAGGTACTTTCTTGTAGTGGAGATGCAACCTGAGGTGAGTAGAGCCGGTGGAAATGCGCCACAAGTTTCGGGAAATTTGGTGGATCCCAATTTTGGCTTTGCTTTCACCTTAGGGGGCGCTATAGAGCCCTTGAGCGAAGCACGTGTTTGGGAACTATGCCAATATTGCATTTTTGCCAGACCTGACCTCAGAGTTTTTATGCTCATAACCCTCTCAAAAATGATAATCACAAAGCCACAGATAGGCTGTGGCGTTTCGGCCTGTGGGTTCTCTCCGGGTTCTCCAGCTTCCTCCCACAGTCCAAAAACATGCAATGTGGGGATTATGTAAATTGGACACCCTAAAATTGACCATAGGAGTGAGTGTGAGAGTGAATGGTTGTTTGTCTCTATCTGTGTGTGTGGCCCTGCGATGGACTGGTGAACTGTCCAGGGTGTACCCCGCCTATCGCCCGATGTAGCTGAGATTGGCACAGCACCCCCCGCGACCCTCTGGTGGAGGATAAAGCGGTTAGATGATGACTGACTGACATATTAACTTGCGTCACCTTAACTGAAAAGTAAAAAAAAACGGAAGAAAAAATTGTCAGGGTGATAAAAGGAAGTCACACCTTCACAAGAAGGGTCAGCGTGTGTGTGTGTGTGTGTGTGAGGCACAAGCTCTCAAGTGCAACGCTCCCCGTGAAGAAAAAAGACGAAGAACAAATGGCTCCAACGTCCAGAAACATTTTGTTTCTCGTGGCCCTGCTTCATGTGACGGGTAAGAGCGTTGCTTTTCCAACATTCAAATGTCCCTAATCCTTTTCTGTACTTTTAAAATGACTTTTATATCAAAAGTCTTCAAAAAGCCAGTAGTATGTGCTGCTGTAGTGTTTTTCTTCTTTTCCAGCCTTTAAGTTAAGCTGTATGTGTATATGTAAAAACTCATGATTCATCATTATTTGCCATCTTTACGTCTCCTTTAATGTAATAATAACGTGTACATAACCACGTAGAGTGTGTGTATAAATATGTATGTGAGACGTATGAACCCTGTAAATGTTCAGTAGCTGTTTGAGTGAGGTTTCTCTGCGACAGTGTCCAAAAAGCTCAACCACAGCTCAAAACGCTGACGTTCTCCATGGACTTTGGTGTTGGAGAGTGAGTGGTTTACAAAAAGTCTGTCTCACAGTGAACTTCCTCTCCACACTTCGCCTGTTTCACACTTACAACAAACGATAAGATCAGCAGCTTTTCAGTGGTTTCCTCAACACGGTGTTCAATCCACTCACTTTATTTGAGTCTCTCATGTATCAGCTCGGTGACCTCGGTGACCTCCGATCAATCTTTATTCTGTTTTCACAAAAAAACGGAAGTACACAATAAACAACGTCGCATCAATGGAAAATAAAAACTTCTGCATGAATTGTACTCGTTAACGATGTTTCTGAGAAAACAACACATGTCAGTGTTTGTCGATCAGGTTGAGAAGCGTTTTAGAGACTCAGAGAAAAAGAAAACATTGATCAACGATAGCAGGTTTGATTGCCATCAGATCGTCTATCCCGAATTTATAACAGGTTTCTAATCAGAATTAGCTGCAACTTTGACGCCCCCTGGTGCCAAAACTGTGTGACACTAAGTGAAGCTTTCAGGTAACTTTTAGTCCTTATCTTGTCCACAGTGAACTCACCAAATTTGACGTTGATCGCAATGATCTGTCCGAATGCTTGTGATTGATGATTCTGTATGAAGATAAGGATTGGTCCACATTTATGTTATTTAAATGACACAATCGTTACTCACTGAAGCTCTGTGTGTATGTTGGATGATGGGATACATTCCAAATATTACGAGCCAAGAAAGTCATAAAAATCGATAACCAGCGTGAAAGTTGTGTCGTGTGTTTTTGCCACATCTGTGTAGTGACGCGAGGACCCTGTTGTTGCTTCTCTTCAGGTATCGACGCCACAGTGGACGGTTCTCGTGTTTTCGTCAAAGCTGGAGATACTGTCACGTTGTCCTGTGGCGATGTGAAAAGTACTGTGAACAGATGTGGTGGCACGACATGGCTCTTCTCAAGAGGAAACACTAGCACACAAGCACTGTTTGAAAAAAACCAGTACCACAAAGACGCCTCATCTAAATGCAACAGACTCAACGTGTTAAGCAACTGTTCTCTGGTCATAAAGACGGTCGCAGTCGGGGATGATGGTTTTTATTTCTGCAGATGGTTCAACACATCAGGAACACAAGAAGGTGGAGTTTGGACAGAATTGTCTGTTGTCAGCAGTGAGTATTTACATCATTTAAATTATTTTTTCTTTTTCTAAAATTTGTTCTTGAAAAGATCCTGACAACTGTAATTCTTACAAAACTCCAGAGGAGGCTCTGCTGCTTCCTTGTAGGGTGAACGTGACAATAACTAAACTCGGTGCATCCATCCACTCATGCACCGTTCAGTCCAGTTACTGCCGAAGTCCGACTAAGATGGACAATCGGAGTCAGTAAGACGATTTCCACCAGCAGTGCTGCAGTTTATACGTTGGCACAGTACGCCAACGCCATGTTTCCACCGAGTGGAATTGTTAGGTTTGGTACGGTACATAGTTTTTATGTTTCCATCAGGAATGGTACCAAAATAACCAGCCCTTCCCTTGTGGTACCAGAGTAATGGTACGGTATGCTACGGGTGGAGCTAGACCCACGACAGTCAGCTGATTGGTCGACAAAAAAACGGCACTCCCTTGCGACAAAGCTTGACGTCTTCTTGAGACAAAGCCAGCAGAAAAAAAGCTGCTGGGTGTCCCGCACTGTTGTCCACTGTGTTGTTGTTGGCTGTCGGCGTGGCCATCGGGCACAGCGCACGCCCCGCCTACCATGTGAAGGTGCTGTTCTCAGTCGAAACACAAGCCTGACCGAAGGCTTCACGGTTCCAAACTGTACCGCACTGTACCAAGATGGAAACACCTCACATGTGTATGTGCATACATGCAGCAGTCTGCATTGTGTTAGTCCGACTAAGACTAGCTCCATTTTAGTCCGGCTAACATGTTAACATGACATTAAGAAAACCAGATAACCATCTTCGTCCGACTAAATTCGCATGTTTAACGCGCATGCAAACGCACTGCTGAACTGACATTTTTGAAGACAAGCAAAAAATCACACAAAGACAAAGCGGTGGAAGAATCAGAAATATTATCAAACAGATAAAGGTGTTCTCATGTTCCATGTTCTCTAACAACGTTTCCTTCTTCTTCACGAGTGACTCAACAAAGAGATGATAAACAAATGACGGTAAAATGCTCCGTGTCATCACAGTCACACTGTGACGGGGAGTACACTGTGAACTGGCTGTCCAACAAGATGGACACCAATCAAAACAAACCCCGGGAGAGATCAGGGAAATCCTCCTGTGAACTATCTCAGATTTTTCCTCTGACTTCCACTTTTTTGTCATGTAAAGTGACTGATGTCAGAACCAAGAAAGAGTTCATCTTTAACCTCCAGCCCACACCCGAGAAGTCAGGTATGAACATTACCAGCTGTCATTCACTGGCATTTCTGCTTTCTTTTAACCGTTTACTGCGTTTGTCCAATTGTCCAGGTGACAAAATACCAGTCATGCAATCAAACAAAGACAAATGCAATGAAGCTGACGCGACCACGTCCACGTCCACGACCACGACCACGTCCACGACCACGACCGACCGACCGTCCCGTCACGCGACCCGACCCGCGACCATGACCGACGACCGTCACGACCACGACCACATCCCAAGAGACTGGTTGAAAGCTCTATTCTGAAGAGACTACCAAGCTGTGGCTAACGTGCTAACGTGCTAAAAAATAATTGTTGTATTGTCTTTCCAGACTGGTGGTGGTTGTACATCCTTGTGGCTGTAGTTGTGGTTGCAGCGGTGGCACTTTGTTGTATTGTAGTATTTGTTGTGATGAAGTGGAAGAGAACTAAAGGTAAGAACAACAAAAACGTGACACTTTTTCATTTTTAAAATTTGAGTTTGAATAAACTTCCAGGTTTTTTTGTTTTTTTTCAGGGAACAAAACGCAGACAAATGTTGATGATGTGAGTCAAAAAGCTGTTTAAATTTATAATCTATGCTATATTCAGAACATGAAACTTCATAGACATATACATATATATATGTATATATATATACATATATATATAGTTTTTTTAATATAAATATATATATATATATATATATATATATATAGGGGTGGGCAATTATTTCGCCCAAGGGGCCACATGAGAAACAAAAAATATTGTTGAGGGCCGGGCCAAATTTGAATGAATTTTAATTTACTTTTATCTCTTTTATCTAAAAAAGCAGTAAATTGTACTGTTTTGGTGTAAATTTGGCAGCATACAAACACACACAATAAACACAATTACTAACCAACTCTATTAAAAATATCAAATGACTACACTATATAATGAATACTATTATACTACACTACTGTGGTGTAGTGCAGTGACCACAACCCTCCTGCACAGAGCGCACCTGCATGCTTACGCGTTGTTATTACTGTATATTTTCTTCTATAGTCCGATCCTGAGGACGGTGTGGCCTACGCCTCGATCAGCTTCACCCAGAAGAACAGTGCTAACGCCCAGGTAAACGTCCATTTTGACTCTTAATTATGTTTTTAATTTACCAAGTAGCAATAATAACGTAACTGTTTTGATACTTTGAATTTAATATGGTCTATGATTTATGTGTTTCCTTCCAGGCTCTGAGAAAACACAAAGATGATGATGCGACCTACTCTGTCGTGCAGCTGTCAACTAGCTAAACAAAAATCCACTAAGGAATTGGTTCATTGGTTTTAATTTGTTGATGATTTTCAGTCAGAATTGTGTTTCTTGGGTTCACATCTCTTCCTCTTCACTGTGTTACTTTGTTTTTTATTATTTGATATGCAATAAAAAAAGGTTATGGTTGGTTGGGGTTAATTGGACACTGCCCTGCAGTCCAGGGTGTAGCCCACCTTTTGCCAAATACGCCAGCTGGGATTGGCACCAGCTGCGACGGTCGTGTCGAGGATAAAGCTGTAGACAATGGATGGATAGATGGAGTATCCAGAAACTGTGTTTTCCCCGACCCACCTGGACCCCTGAACATCCATGTGCTCCCTCGGAAGAATCCTTTACTGACCACTTTGCTATTAAAAAAATAATAAAATAAACATGTATCCGAGTCTTCGTGTCTGCGTTGTTGAGTACAGTTTTAGAGTAATGCTTGATATCACCTGTATATAAACAAGCATTTAGCCATGCAGTCCGAAATTGAAGGCAAAGAAGCTGTGAAATAATAAATAATAGGCCTTTATCACACTTCCTGGTTCCCATTTCTGGTAAATCGCAAAGCAGAGTATTTGCAGTCCGGTTGTTACCCTAGTTACTTGACAAACTATGGCTGCCTCCTCTTGCTGGTGCTGTTGCAACATAACGGGCTGTTCAACATCCATACCACAACTTTCCAACAAACAAACATATTCTCCACGGAGGCACGTTTGTGTGCAGCTTGCACTTTGACAAAGAAAGCCTGCATGTCTCAAAAAGTGGGCAGAAGAGCTGATTTATGTGAAATTGCCGAGGGAAGACACGGGTACTTCGCCAGTCGCTTTTCAATTGGGTAAATGTGCACTTTGGAATAGGCGAAGAGGCTAATGCTAGCATCTCCATTGTGGAGAAGAGGACAAACAGCCTACAGTCGGTGAGGCTCAGGAAACCCGCTACTGACCATAACTACGCCTACGGAGTACTAACAGTCCTGGCCAACCTTTGGGAGATGACAGAGCTACGTTGTCCAGCTATAAATGGCGGTCATGTTTGTCTACTGCTTCGGCAAATTTCGAGGGTTACTTCCGGGAACCAACTGTGACGCGATAAAGGCCTATTCTAATTATTATTAGATCAGGAGCAAAGCAGTGACGGAACCTAGTGTGACTGCAAATACAACAATAACAAACATGAAGTACGTGTTAATCCAGTGAGGGATGGTGCAGCAGTTTGGTTGCAGCATCAGCTGAGTGCAGGTTTGTATGTGTATGCTCTTAGCGACGCGTTCCTCCACTGTCTCATCTGGCTCAATCAGCAAGGTTCTCACTTCCGTGCCAAAGGTCTTTGTCAGTTGTTTAACCACACGCTCAGCCACTGGCCTGTACATGGTGATGCATAGCGTGTGCTTCTCTGGAAGATTAAGCACTTCCTGCGTCACCTCCACCAGTCGCGTTATGCGCCTGGCCGCAGTCCTGGGAGGTAAGCTTGATAGTATCCCAGTCAATAGAAAGACATGGTGAATTGTCATAATAAGAAACAGATGGATTTTGCTCTCCATATCATTCTGCATATCTGTCATCGATTGGGATCTTTGTGGGCTCCTTGGCTGCTGGGGTTCTTGTGTCCCCCTCACTTGTCCTTCCTCTTGTGCCTCATTTGGTTGTTGGTTTTCGAGAGTCCTCCTCTCTTCTTGGGCCTCCTGTGTCCAACTCACCTGTTTGTCCTCCTTTAGCCCCTTTGCCTGCCAGTCCTCCTCTATCCCCATCACATGCTTGTCTTCCTGTGTCTCTTTTGCTTGTTGACCCTCCTGAGGTTCCTTTGCATGTTGGGTCTCCTGTGTCTGCCAGTTCTCCCATTTCCCCCTCACTTGCTGGGCTTCCTGTGTCCTGTTTGACTGCAGGGCCTCTTGAGTCTCTTTTGGCTGCTGAGCCTCCTGTCTCCCCACTTGTTGGGTCTCTTCTGTCCTCTTTGCCTGCCGTGCCTCTTGGGTCCCTCTCAGCTGCCGGGCCTCCCGTGACTTTTTTGCTTGTCGGGCCTCCTGTGTCCTCCTTGTTTGTATCCCTCTCAGGTGCTGAGCCTTCTGTAATCCCTTCACTTGTTGGTCATGCATACTCTTTGTCTGCCGGTCCTCCCGTGTCCCCTTTGTCTGTTTGTCCTCCCATGTCCCCGTTTTCTGCCAGTCCTTCTGTGTCCCTCTCACTTGCCAGGCCTCCTGTGACCTCTTTGTTTGACGGTCCTTCTGCGTCCCCCTTGCTTGCTGGGCCTCTAGTGTCCCCTTTGCCTGCTGAGCTTTTTGTGTCCCTTTCAGCTGCGAAACCTTCTCTATCCCTCTCATTTGCTTGGCCTGCCGTGTCCCCTTTGCCTGGTGAGCCTCTTGCGTCCCTCTTGGCTTCCGAGCCTTTTGTGTCCCACTCACTGGCCGGGCCTCCTTTGTCCCCCTTGTTTTTTGGTGTTCCCCTGTCCCACTTGCTTGTTTGGTCTCCCGTTTCCCCATCACCTGTCGGACCTTCTGTGTCCCACTTGTTTGACTGTCCTCCACTGTCCTCTTTGCTTGCTGTGCCCCCCCTGACCCCAACACTACCTGACCTACCTTTTCCCCCATGGCAGCTTTGCTGAGGGGAGTACCTCTTCTATACATGCGTTTTTTTGAGTGTTGGTGGGAGAGGCACCAATTTTCATGTCCTTGGAATGCTGAAGACATGATTTGAACAAGACACACATTCAAATTACTTGGGTGGCCATCTTGGCTCTACGCGGACACATCCTATTCTTTGATGTCGTGATATGAAATGTTGCAGAACACTGACATGAAAGTCCAACAACTGAGGACACCTCACGACAGACCTGTGATGTCACCAGAGACATGTTAATCTTAAATAATAATCATTTTCTACGTGACATTTATATTTCAGCATCATTTTTAAGCTGTAGATTTGATCAGAACAGACAATAAAGTTGAATCTAATCTAATCTAAACACCAACCCTTTCTGTGGGTTGAAACAACAGAGCATTTATTTTCCGAATTTAGATTTGCTCATGTCATTTGTGTTGAAACTCAACATTTCTGATTATAGATCAGAATAATAAAAGAAAAAGTAATTTATGATATGATTTTTTGAGGAATGCTACTTATGACTTGGCACTTCATGTATTCATTAACCTTGGACAACTATAAGACTAAGGCCTCATTTAAACTGCAGCCCAAATCGAATTTTTAAGCATATCCAGACTGTGTCTAGCTTGTTTTTTTTTGTTTTTTTTGCCAATCTGAACAGCTAAAATTTTTTTTTTTTTCAAAAGTGATTCAAACCACATACGGAGGCGATTCTGAAAGTCTCAGTCACTCAGATGGGATTATAAAGTGTCTTTCCCCAGGATGTGTATCTGTCGGAAGTGATCAGGCATCCATTTTAGTCTCAGCTTCCACCGACTCCGTTTGTTGTACCGGTTCCATTGTTGTTCCGTCAGTCCGTTGCTCCCGCAGGAAATACACAAGTGTTGTATTTTCACAGATGATGGAACATAACGCTTCAATTCAGCAGAATTCAGCACAAGTGGGCCAGGAAGTCTAACAAAGAGGCCTGGTATACTGCCGAATTGCGTAATCAACACACAGGCTATGCGTGCAGCCCAGACTTTGGGTGTGCATGTTGAGTACTCATGTGAAGTGAACTCCCGCCCCACTGGTAGGTGGTGTATTAAAGGTGACATAGAATGCTTGTATCACACATATATGTTAGTTATGGAGGTCTACTTACATATATTAACTTGTTTTCATGGTTAAAAACCTCCTAATCGCTGCAAATGAGCCGATCAAAATATCTCCTCACTGACGCTCTCGTCAGCCGCGCTGTTTCAGACCAAAACCACACCCCTAGAATGTGGACTGTGTTGTGATTGGCCAGCCAACGAGAGCTTTCCCACTGTCCTGTGATGCCCCTTGAACCAGCTGACACCCCGACTCCCCTGTCTAATGGGGAGTTGTAGCATCGTTCACTTCTTCTTTGGCAGGAATGCGTCCTATTTCCTGCGTCCAGACTTGTACTGCCAGACTTGGTAGGAATGCGTCCTATTTCCTGCGTCCATACTTGTACCATCACCCGGTGAAGTGGGATACTATAGAACCCTGCAAGTGTACCAGGGTCCGCACAATTGGATGTGCACATGCCACACACGCTGCAGAAGTATACCACGGGCTTAAGCGTCCCTTATTTACATGCATGCAGTGGAATCCCGGGGTTCTGCGTCCCTCACAGCATCGAACAACAACAACTTCAAGAACAATGACGTCAGTTGGAGGCACGTAATGACCTACTCAGTGCAAGAAAATAGTTCATAACCATTTTGAACCTACAAGGGCACAGATCTCTGTCTTCCATTTTGTTTAGGCTATTTATTATGTGTTTTGCGTGGCCTGTTACTAAAGAAATCCATGTGAAAGACTAAAAACTAATTGACAATGTGAATAATGGACACACTAACAGTTGGTCAGGAGGATAATTACTTTCTTTTACTAAAAATATATATAGAAAAAAAAGCGATCACTCTTCATAACTTAATACCAGAGCTCAAGATTTTTTTAAAATGTACATTTCGTTACCTTTCGTTAAATATAATCACCTTGTTTGCTAGTACTGTTATGTTTGAGTAGAGGAAGAACCGGAAGTAGTTGTGCGTTAGCTCCGGTTGACCTACAAAATGGTTTTCTGTTTAATGTTGGAAGGATTTTGATGTCGGTGCTTGGCTTTTTTGTTTTATTTTTAACGCACAAAGGTAGAAATACGCAGGAGTGTGTTTACGAAAACCCAAACTTCATTGAAACACAGGGGTGAGGAGAGGAGAGCTGCTCGGTGAGTTTTACCGCCCGTAAAAGAAGGGAAAATGAACCGAGTTAGTTAGCATGTTGTTAGCTGACGTTTGTCCGGGTATCAAATGTCCGCCGCTGTAAACAACACAGCTCAGCTAGCTTCAGCTAGCCGTCGCGTATGAATTGTAGCTGATTTATGACTTTATTTTTCTCTCCCACTAAAACGTTAATATCAGCCTTTGAGGAAAAAACGCTAAAAATGAACACAAGCTTTCGATTTGTTCTGCGCGTGCCACATTATACATCGGCATCGGACACACTACTACACTGATACAGTTTTGTCCTTGTTTTTTTGTATTGTTTTGCTGCTGTGTCATAACAATTTCCCCTCGGGGATGAATAAAGTATTTATATTCTATTTTATTACAGTGGCGATTCTGAGATCCTCTACTCACTGCAACACTATCTCATATATGATCTGTCACATAGATCTGCAACGATAGATCGTTTATTAAACTCCATAGAACAAAGACATCTTTGGTATACTTTGGTATACTGTAGCACCAAGTATAGTAAAATAAACACCAGATTAATTTATTATGAAAATAATAGCCTTATAACAGCCCTAATATCATGTTGTATAACAGAACAGGAAAACATTATTTCCTTATAGTATTTGAATTCTTTCACAACAAAATATCTATCAACTGAGATCAAAGAACAGTACTCTATAAAGTTTTAAATCGCTACATGAATTTAACAAATACATAATATCAAGTCATTGCATAGTTGAATGTTTGTCTGTGATTTTTCTGCTCTTTCTTGGCGGTGTCCAGGAGTTTGTGGAAATGTGCCTTTCACTGGTGCCTTTTCCTTGAGTACTTAATTACAGGGAAGCCAGATCTTGAGGAGCCGTTCCTTTCAAAGAGCCGTTCAAAACGCTCGGCTCGTTCTTATATTTCATTATTTTTTAGAAAATAATCACTGGTTGTAGATTATAAGGTAAAATTTGGATCAGAATGATTCAAACTTGCACATCCCACCAATATATTCTTTATTGGTGGAAGTTTTTCTGAAATAGTTGTTATATTTTCATTTGGCATGTGTTTTCATTGTCAACATTCCATAAGGTGGTGCCATATCTCCCTCCATATGGTGGCACCATATCTCCATGAGATCACTATTTTGGCTTTTCCCTCACCTAAAAAACTTTGTGGCACAATTTGAAAGAAAAATTAGCTGGCTACAACTAACTTCTTGCTAAGTTTTCCTCACGTTGGCAGTGTCATTTTAGCGTGGCGCAACTTTATCTCCCCCCTTTCTGTGTGTCAGATGTGACTGTGGCTCTCGTCGAACCATGAGTAACAGTCACCCCCTGCGTCCTCTGGCCTCCGTCTCAGAGATCGATCACATCCACCTGCTGTCGGAGCAGCTGGGCGCCCTGGTGCTCGGCGAGGAGTACAGCGATGTCACCTTCATCGTGGAGGGGAAGCGTTTCCCGGCTCACCGGGTCATCCTGGCAGCTCGCTGTCACTACTTCAGGTATTTTTTCAATTCAAAGTGTTTATTGTCATATGCACAGTAAAGAAACACGTTTCCCTGTACAATGAAATTCTTACTTTGCTGTCCACTCAAAAACACCAGCATAAAGTAGAAAATAGAATAGTATTTGTACATGTCTGAAGCCTGTGGTCGATGTTTGTTTTCATGGCTTCTATGTCATCCTGCAGACTGTGTAAATGAAGATGTAGAGTCTTTCTTGCCAGACTCTCTGAACCTCCCTTTTTCTTTATTTTCTTCACCTTGTTTGTTTTCTTTTGCTCCTTCAGGGCTCTGCTGTACGGCGGGATGAAGGAGTCCCAGCCTCAGGCGGAGGTGTGTCTGGAGGAAACGCGGGCGGAGGCCTTCTCTATGCTGCTGCACTACCTATACACGGGGCGCGCCAGCCTCAGCTCGGCACGGGAGGAGGTGGTGCTGGATTTTCTCGGCCTGGCTCACCGCTACGGCCTGCAGCCGCTGGAGGACTCCACCTCGGAGTTCCTGCGCACCGTGCTGCACACCAACAATGTCTGCCTGGTGTTTGACGTCGCCAGCCTCTACTCTCTGAGTGCCCTCAGTGCGGCCTGCTGCGCCTACATGGACAGACACGCACCTGAAGTGTTGAATTCAGACGGCTTCCTCACTCTCTCTAAGGTAAGGATGCTGCAGGATTTTGTCCATAAACTATGGAGCTGCAACGATTTCTTAAATGTGGATATTTTCGGCTTTCTTCCCTCCATAAAACAAAGAAATCACTAAAACTGAATTTTTGTGTTTGTTGACACAAGACATTTGAGAAACATAATTTCCAGATTTTCTGAGATTTTATGGACCAAACATTTACTCCATTAATCGAGAAAATAGAATATGGACAGATAAATTGATTATTAAAAATGTATTTATGTTTTTATTTATGTGCAACTTTGGGGTTAATTGTCTTGCTCACTCTACCACTTAGTCACTGTTTTGAACTGTCTGTTTGTCTTTTAATTGCGTAAATGTCCAACGGTGACTCTGTAACATCACAAGTGTGTCAAACTTTACATCCTTATATATGACTGTTTCCACTCTCTCACATTTCCTTGATCTGTATGCGCGTTACCGTGGCGACCTCTGCAATAAAAGTTACACGCTCAACATTAAAATAACATTCAAGCATGTGTGTGGTGCCCACTTTGACATATTTCTAGTCCAATCAAGTGGACGAAAGTGTCATAAGAGAAGAATAAATTAATAGTTAAAAGGCAGGGAAGACAAAATGGCTTGCACGAAGGAATGGAATACAGATAAAAAATAAATTTAAAAACTGATATAAAATGTAATTTCTGACTGGACCTTTAAAAGCCAAGGAAATGGGAGGGCTTTAAAGAAGATTGTTGGTACAAGAAATGCAACAAAAAGGAGTTGAGAACATAATACTTAACTTAACATAAGCATTAAAAAATAACTATAATAAAGAGGAACGTGAGCAGTTATGATCCTGTGAGCCTTGTTTGATGTAACTTGTGATGCAGTGGCCTCTAGTGGCCGGCGAGAGCGTTGCACACACACACACACAGAGAGAAGGTCATGTCCTCAGATTCAGGCGTGGACGTAAACCACAGGTTTTTTCTGCAGGCCTCAGCGTTTGTTTACATAGCTCGAGCTGAGCTAATACTGACACAGAAATAGTCTCATAAACTTCCAGATAAACATGTCTAAGTTATTTTTTCCCACTTGATAATAATTTAAATTGTAAAATTTTGAGTTATGGTCTTGTGTAATAATGAAAATAAGCAAAAAAGCCTAATTTATCAAAAATATACAACAGCCTGTGCTTAGTTAAGTGTTTATTTCGTATTTCGTGTTCAGATTGGTATCAGATCTTCTTTAGTTTTCTGACCGAACATCACTTGTAATGACTTGAACGCGTCTCTGCGTGCGTTTGCAGACCGCTCTCCTGACTGTGGTCAGCCGTGACTCGTTTGCCGCCAGCGAGAAGGAGATCTTCCTGGCTCTGTCGCGCTGGTGCCGCCAGCAGGGGGACGGTAGTGGGGACGGCAGCGGTGGGGACACACGCGTGGTAATGTCGGCCGTGCGGCTGCCTCTCATGACGTTGACGGAGATGCTGAACGTGGTGCGGCCATCCGGCCTCCTGAGCCCCGATGACCTGCTGGATGCCATCAAGACCCGGTCGGAGAGCCGCAATATGGACCTGAACTACCGGGGGATGCTCAGTCAGTGCTTCCACACACACACCTGCTCACTGTCTCATAGAGTAGAACTGGATTTTATCGTCCTACAACATGGAATTTTGTTCCAGCGAGACGTGACTCTGCTTGGTTTGGTATCAGTCGCGTTGTTTTACTTTTAGAAATATTGTTCTATGCCCATTCCCTGACACGCAGTTAAAATAAGAGATGTGCTCTCACTCCGACACCACAATGGGGGCGCTATAGAGCCAACGTGCCAAGTGAGAGACTATAAGATTTATAGAATAGAATAGCCTTTATTGTCATTTTATTGTGTACAACGAAATTGGAGTTCTGCCCCTTTTTTCCAAGATAACTTTCACTTTCCATATCTGGCAGCGTATCTTGTCTGTGATTGGATGCTTGTTCCGCCAGAGTTTTCTACCATAATGACACTTAGATGGTTGCAAAGCTCTATTTCTCTTGCTTTCCGGTCATATTTTTTGAATTATCTAGATCTCATAAACCGTCTAGGAGTTACGGTAATAAGACGTACGCATGCCAAGTCCTTTCTGCAAGAGATTAAACGCCAGGTTGAAGAGGAGGGAGACACTGCTTGCCACATAAAATCGTCGCCGTGGTCTTGATTGACGGACATTTATCGAATGAAATGAAAACCGGTTTTCTTTTTGTCGTTGTGCAGTACCAGAGGAGAACATTGCCACCATGAAGTACGGCGCTCAGGTGGTGAAGGGGGAGCTGAAGTCGGCGCTGCTGGACGGAGACACACAGAACTACGACCTGGACCACGGCTTCTCCAGGCACCCCATCGAGGAGGACGGCAGGGCCGGGATCCAGGTCAAGCTGGGTCAGCCGTTCATCATCAACCACGTCCGCCTCCTGCTGTGGGACAGAGACAGCAGGTACGGCCAGGAACATGCACCCTGTTGTGGTGCATTTTTTGATGTTTTTCGATGATCTTAACCTCATTAAAATATCCCTGCAAACGCAGCATGAGACTGTTTATGTTGTCATTTAATTTTATACCTGTATATATTTTGTTTTGCGAAGGTCGTACTCGTACTACATCGAGGTGTCGATGGACGAGCTGGACTGGGTGCGCGTCGTGGATCATTCCAAGTACCTGTGCCGCTCCTGGCAGAACCTTTACTTCACGCCACAGGTTTGCAGGTAAACCACGGCAAACCATTTACAGCCATACACGCATTTCCTTTTTTTTTTTTTGCTTATTTTAACCACAAAAGGACCAGAAATTGTCCTGTCAGTACTTTTGCCCATAGTTATTTACAATGTACTGCCATGTTAAAAAACCCTGTAGTTGTACATGAACATCAGATTTTGAAATTTGAACAGTTTAAAACATGATTTAAATTACATTTGTTTTAAGTTGTTTTTCTCTCAATGTGCCAAAAAACAGGCCATAAAAATGGAAACTAGTGTTTGTCCAGGTGATTTTCCAACTCTCTCCGCTCTGTCGATTATTTCCTTGATTCATTGGGCACTTGTTTGGTCCATAAAGTGTCAGAACAACTCTATATAATTGTGTATTATTTTTGGCGCATTTTCACCGGCTCTACTCGCCTCGCCTAGCCACGCCGCGGCACGGTTTAAGTAGCGTTTCCACTAGCATAGTACCTGGTACCATGTACTATTTTTAGTACTTGCTCCGGCGAGGTTCCAAGCATGCTAGTAGTAGGTACTATGCGGTGATTAGTTAGACTGCCGGCCGCTGACTGGCCAGAGTCCCGTCACAGGAAGAGATGTCCCACCCACAAATCAAGCCGAACAGCGCCGAACTGTAGATCACTTAAAACTGCTTAACAATCCTACAAACGTGGGTTAATCTCCAACAACTACCAGGGAAACCTCTATATTTAACAGCAGTCTTTTAAAGTGGAGTGGTGCATTTAGGGACCGGCGATCGCGAGCCTCCTGAAAACGTGGGTTAATCTCAACAACTACAGTGTAAAGTCACTAGTCACTTGTGTGGGTGTGTGTTTGTGTGTGCGTGTATAAAACAAGTCACCACAGTTTCACTCAGCTGTGCAGTGATGACCCCGCCCACATTAAGTAGGTACTTTTTTGTAGTGGAGATGCAACCTAATCGTGCTGTGTCGTGCCGCGAGGCAAGTAGAGCCAGTGGAAATGCGCCATTAGAGTGCAATCACACAGCATTTGTAGATATATTTGCCCGTTACTTTAAAGGTTTTTCTTAGCTTCTCTTCTTCTTCCTGTGTTTTTACCGATGTTTCCTTTTCTCCTGCTTGTTTAAAAAGATTGGATTATTTATTTATCTTTTTTATTTTCTTCTGCGTCAGATACGTTCGCATCGTGGGAACACACAACACCGTCAACAAGGTCTTCCACCTGGTGGCGTTTGAATGCATGTTCACCAACCGCTCGTTCACCCTGGAGAGTGGCCTTGTGGGTAAGATTGCAAACGTCGTCGTCATCGCCGTCGTCCGTACTTCTGACCCCACTGTGATATTGTGGCACTTTTCCACTGTACAGTTCCGGCGCGGCTCGACTCTACACAGTTTGGAATCACTCTCCATGACTTCATAGCCCCTCCTCCACGTGGGCAGAGTCTGCGCAAAACTGCCATGACATGGTTTTCAGGGCGACACAAGCTAGCGACTTGTAAAGCGTTTTTTTCCGTTTAACTGAATATTAGAATCAGTTGATTTAAAAAGATTTTATTTCAGTCACTGAAATATACGACGGCGTGTTAGGGCCAAGTATGAAAAAAAATATATATATATATATACGGACCTGGGGGAGGGGGGTAATATTTACATTACATTACATTACATTACATGTCATTTAGCAGACGCTTTTATCCAAAGCGACTTACAATGGAATTGAGTACAATCAGCGAGGGGTGGAATCGAACTTGCGACCATTGCGACCATGATGTTTTTCGCACTTAAGGTACCGGTCTTAACCACTGAGCCACTCCACCCCATATTTAGAGAAAATGTTGCAGATTTATGAGATTAAAAGTGGCAAGTGAGCATTTTCAGCACCACAGACAGCTTCAGATTGCGCTCACACGAAAGAACAACCAAACAGGCCACCTGTGAACCAGCAATACAGAGGAGATTGTAGTGATCAGTGGGTTCCCAGCTGCGGTGGACTGTTGTATAGGTGGTGCTGAGAATGTCAAACATTCTGTGTCTGTGGGGCATTCCCTGCTGACCAGGCGGCGTCTGTGGTGTGATGAGATTGCTTGACAAAGACGAAACACCATTTTCCAACTTTTTTTTTTCTCATAAATCTGCTACTTTGTTTCTCGTAGATTTGCTACTTTCAATCTCATAAATTTGCGACTTTATTTTCTCGTAGATTTGCTACTTTCAATCTAATAAATCTGCGACTTTATTTTCTCGTAGATTTGCTACTTTCAATCTCATCTGCTTCTCTGTAATCTGCTTTCAATCTCATAAATCTGCTACTTTTTTTACTTTCAATCTCATAAATTCACTTTATTTTCTCTTAGATTTGCAACTTTCAATCTCATAAATCTGCTACTTTATTTTCACGTAGATTTGCTACTTTCAATCTCATAAATCTGCTACTTTATTTTCTTGTAGATTTGCTACTTTCAATCTCATAAATCTGCGACTTTATTTTCACGTAGATTTGCTACTTTTAATCTCATAAATCTGCGACTTTTTAAAAATATTATCTCCCTCCCCCGGGCTTGTTATATTTTTTTTTTCCATGCTTGGCCACTGAAATACCACTGAACATGGTCGTGACTGGGCTCACGATCGTCTAGACTCTGTTAAATATTGACATTTTTTCAAGTTTTCAGGATTTTTAAGTCTTTTTAACTTTGATTCACAGTTCGTCAGCTTTGGCTTTGATTCTTGTGTCGGAAGTCGCACTCATGACTCTTGAGTGACACTCTGACTTATCAGTGTCCGACAGTCTGTTGATGTCAGATTTTAGTATCAGCTCAGCTGAACCTCACACCGAGCCAAGTCGCGCTGGAACAGTGTGGTGGCAAAGCCTCATTAGAACTCTTCTTTTTTTGTCTTCCTCCGCGTCCGCAGTGCCCAGCGACAACGTGGCGACCATCGCGTCCTGCGCCAGCGTCGTCGAGGGCGTGAGCCGCAGCAGAAACGCCTTGCTCAACGGCGACACGCGCAACTACGACTGGGACTCGGGATACACCTGCCATCAGCTGGGCTCTGGAGCCATCGTCATCCAGCTGGCTCAGCCGTACGCCATTGGATCCTTAAGGTAGGTCCAGACACGGATGTTGGACCTTTACCATTGTACCATATACATGTACATAAGGAGTAAAGTGTTGTGTTTGTGTGTTCAGGCTGCTGCTGTGGGACTGTGACGAGCGCTCGTACAGTTACTACATCGAAACCTCCACCAACCAGCAGCAGTGGACGAGGGTGGTCGACCGCACGAGGGTGGCCTGTCGGTGAGGCTCCTGTATTCCTGTTTCCAAAAAACACTCTGTCTCTGCCTGTTGCATAAATCACAAACACAACGCGTTCCATGGCCCGTTTCAAAGTAAAAGCGAGACGCAGGACCACACTGGTGTTGGTAATCAAACGGTTTCAGGGAGGAGATTCCTCCAGGGATGTGGGATCTCACAGACTTGGGAATATAAACAGACTGTCGGCGTCGTGTGTGTGATGTTTTGTGCTGAGAAATGTGATTTAAAATCAGGAAGACTCCGACGACGTTAAAATCACGTCTGTTAATCCCTCACGCGACAAGATAATCTGTTCAAATCAGAAGATGCCTGCGATTGTCGGAAGCGACTGAACTCTGACCCTTACTTTAATGAACTTGAACTGTACATTTTTATTTAGGTATTTATCTATGGGAGTGTTTTTATTCTTCTCTTCTTCTTCATCATTCTTTTCATCAGATTTTCCAAATGTGGACAATAACGTATCTTTATCTATCTGCACATAAATGTTCGTGTAAGAGGCTCAGCATCCTCTGAATGTTGTTTCTTCCAGATCGTGGCAGACGTTGAAGTTTGATAAGCAGCCTGCTTCCTTCATCCGAATCGTTGGGACACACAACACTGCTAATGAGGTGAAAATATCGACATTTAGACTTTTAACCCTGGCATAGACACTACAGTCCTTGGAATCATTTTTGGAAAAGTCGCATGCTTTGGTGTAGCTCTGTTACAGCGCCTCACACAGGCCTGGCATATGAACTACAACATTATTGTTTCCTGAAACAGTCGTACAGGAAAGGCTTCTGTTTCAGTGCCTCGTTTGACGCTGTGTGAATTCTTGCCGCAGGTTTTCCACTGCGTTCACTTCGAGTGTCCGGCTCAGCTCGACACCGAGGTCGCCGAGGGCAGTCCCGGCGTCAACTCGTCCGACTCCGGCGCCGCGCCCCTGCAGCCCCGCCCCCAGCGGCCTTCACGCACACACAGCCTGCTGCCCACCCAGTCCTCCTCCTCCACCTCGCCGCCGTCCTCACATCATTAAGACCGCCGCCGCCGCCCCCAGAGTGGAAAGGAGAAGCCTCAGAAATTCCATTTTTGCACAGCCGTCATCATCCAGACTACACTGCTGAGACGCTGCTAAAGGAAAGGCTCATCGTCATTCACCGTGGTCCTTCTGTCGTGGAGGGAAGTAGAAACACACGTAACGAGTCTCCACAGTCTTCCCAGTTTTAAGAACTGAAAAGTTAGATATTGCATCCACTGGCTCATAACACTTTTGTGAAGGTAACTTTTTTAGACTTTAGAGTTTTATCCCTGAAAAGGTGTAAAAAAAAAAAAAGGAGAAATGTAATCTACGACGATAATACCACACACACACACACACTGAAATCAGTGAGACGTGGGGTTGTTGAATTTTATGGGTTAGAAATATTTCCAAAACAGAAATGGATTTTATCCTCCAAACAAGCTATTTTTTTAAAGAAACTCGTCTTAAAGAACGTCTCGTCACTTTTCATACCATCGGGCTAACAGAGTACAAGTCCTAGTATTTTTTCAAACGTTGGAGTCCTTGAGGGTTTTTTTGTTTGTTTTTTTTGCCAAAGCCGACACTTTCTGTGGCATTTGTGTGCAAATAGCACTTCATCCATTTTATGCATTTGCATTTTTTAAGTAAACGCTGCTGGAGTATTTTGATTGACGGGCAAATCCCGATCTGGTCGTTAAAGTTCGTACCCGAACAAAGAAAACCAGCGCTTTTCCATGACACTGTTCTAGTCACAATCTCGACCTTCTAACGCAACGGTGGAGTTGAGGATCTGACCACGCCCCCCAGGTGTGACGTCCTGCAGACGTACTGTTTTAGCTGCTGTAGCACGACTAGCTTCAGGTTAGCTTCTCCCACTAACCCGAAGCTGTCGGATGTTGTTAACGAGAAAACGTGTGAACAACGTTTTGAGCGCGTAGCAAAGCGCAGGAAGTCCTGAAAATTCAGCTCGATAACTAGCGCCATAGACGTGTTTGTAGCTTCTGTCATGTGACCTTAGTTTAATGAATGTAGTGGAACCACGCTACGGAACGCCAAGCAGGTCACAACTCACTACGAAGGGTCATGCCATGTGATCATGTCATTGGAGGTCAGAGGTCACAGGTTAGTGATTGCTGGACCTTCAGAGCGAGTTATTACGACATAAAACCAATGATCTTAGACCAGACTAGAGGAAGACAGATCGAGGATCTGGAGAATCGCGACATGCCTACAAAGCGGTCGTACTGGGTGTAACTGAATCATTAGACTCAGTTCAGATTGTTCAGTACTTCCCGCATTTGAACTCTTTTTAAAGTGATCTACAGGTCGGCTTTGTTCGTCTGTTGCCATCACTGCTCAGTTCGCTTTGGATTAATGGAACTGAATCGTGGAAAAGCGTCATTAAACCGTGTTAAACCATGCGTTTTTAAGCACAAACGATTGTGGCCGAGGGATGGAATCACTAGAGTTGTTAAACGTTGGCGCTGAGAGGCCTCGGACCAAAACCCCGGTGTTTGTATGCGGCGGTCACGTGTGCAGCTGCCGTTGGCACTTTACTTTTCGTCGTGTGAACGGAGATGAAAGGCTTTTTTCTGACTGAAGAACGGCACTCGCTGGAGCTGCTGGAAAAAAACCTTTGTTTGGTGTTAAGTTAATTTAAAATGTACTTTGCTCGCTCTCGGGTCGGTGAGGTTTAAGCTGTGTGGGTTTTTTTTGTGTGAATTTAAGCTCGGTGCTGTGGTTTACTGTTTTTGTTTCTCTGTGTCCTGATGTTGCACTTTGGAGTTTGTCCTTGGAAAAAGCTCTTTTTTTGTTTTTATTTGAAACCTTTCGTTTGACGTTAAAGCTGCTGTCAGCGATGCTCGCCGCCGTCGTTGGGATAACTTCCTGTTTGTCATGTGTTCAAAGATATAGAGAAGCTGACGTCACGCGTGCGACGCGCTGGGGATTCTCGTCTGTGATTGGACGCTCGTCCCCACGGGAGTCCCGAGGTTCTGCAGTTTTTTTAATTTTCCCGGCCTCTTTGTGGAGTCCTGGCTCCTGATTGGATGAGAGCGTTCAGGAGAATCTGCACAAAAGTTTTGTAGTTTATTGGCTTTTTTATCCACGGCCTTGAAAACATGTGTTAAACCCACACTTAAGCTCATCATCTTTGTCGTTGTTTGTGCACCTGTGTGTGTGTGTGTGTGAAGACATTTTGTTTGTGTGTGTGAAGACATTTTGTTTGTGTGTGTGTATGTTTTTTTTGTTTGTTTGTGTGTGTGTGTAAAGACATTTTGTTGTGTGAAGACATTTTGTTTGTGTGTGTGTGTGGAGACATTTTGTTTGTTTGTTTTGTGTGTGTGTGTGACATTTTGTTTGTGTGTGTGAAGACATTTTGTTTGTGTGTGTGAAGACATTTTGTTTGTTGTGTGTGAAGACATTTGTTTGTGTGTGTGTGTAGACATTTTGTTTGTTTGTTTGTGTGTGTGTGTGTGTGTGTGACATTTTGTTTGTGTGTGTTTTGTGTGAAGACATTTTGTTTGTTTGTTTGTGTGTGTGTGTGTGTGTGTGTGTGTGAAGACATTTTGTTTGTGTGTGTTTTGTTTGTGTGTGTATATGTGAAGACATTTTGTTTGTTTGTTTGTGTGTGTGTGTGAAGACATTTTGTTTGTGTGTGTGTGTGAAGACATTTTTTGTGTGTGTGTTTTGTTTGTGTGTATATGTGAAGACATTTTGTTTGTTTGTTTGTGTGTGAAGACATTTTGTTTGTGTGTGTGTGTGTAAAGACATTTTGTTTATGTGTGTTTGTGTGTGTGTACGTGTGTGTTTGTGTGTGTGTGTAAAGTGTGTGTGTGTAAAGACATTTTGTTTGCGTGTGTGTTTGTGTGTGTGTAAAGACATTTTGTTTGGTGTGTGTTTGTGTGTGTGTGTGTGTAAAGACATTTTGTTTATGTTGTGTGTTTGTGTGTGTGTATGTGAAGACATTTTGTTTGTTTGTGTGTGTGTGTGAAGACATTTTGTTTATGTGTGTGTGTGTGTGATGTGTGTGTAAAGACATTTTGTTTTGCGTGTGTGTGTGTGTGTGTGTAAAGACATTTTGTTTGCGTGTGTGTGTGTGTGTGTGTAAAGACATTTTGTTTGCGTCTGTGTGTGTGTGTGTGAAGACATTTTGTTTGCGTGTGTGTGTGAAGACATTTTGTTTGCGTGTGTGTTTGTGTGTGTGTGTGTAAGACATTTTGAACATTTTGTTTATGCGTGTGTGTTTGTGTGTGTGTAAAGACATTTTGTTTTAAGTGTTTGTGTGTGTGTGTGAAGACATTTGTGTGTGTTCTGTTTGTGTGTGTGTGTGTGTGTGTGACATTTTGTTTGTGTCTGTGTGTTTTGTGTGTGTGTGTGAAGACATTTTGTTTGCGTGTGTGTTTGTGTGTGTGTGAAGACATTTTGTTTGCGTCTGTGTGTTTGCGTGTGTGTGAAGACATTTTGTTTGTTTGTGTGTGTTTTTTTTAAGGAAAAGTAGACAATATTTTCCAGGGGAAAGATCATTAAGAACTTTTAACTGCGATAAACTGGTTGGACTGTAATCCGGAGCGTTCGCTCTGTAGTTTGTTTGCCGGAAATAATTGGAAGAAGAGTTTTGTTTCCGTGTTTTGTTTTTTTTAAATTAAATTTTCCACTGTATGAAAAACACAAACATGGGTCTTTTGTCCGCAGTAGATCTGATCTCCTGAGTCACATGACTGTTTCTTTCTTCTCCTCCGTGACCTTTTTGCCGTCTTGTACTTGATTTCGCTGACAGCAGCTTTAAATCACTGCGGACGTTGTCGCCTAACTTTACTGTCGGAGGTTGAATGAAGTCTTTTGATTATGTTACACTGTAATGTATAAAACACACACACGCACACACACTCCCCGCCTCCTTCTGACATATGTGTATAGTTTTGCCTAATATATTCATATATGTATATATATATATATTCATATATATATGTTTCTGAGCATTCATTCATGTGTGATTGCATTTCACTGCCTCTCACTCACACACAGACGTGATTTCGTTCACTGACAGATTGTTTGTTTGTTTGTTTGTTTGTTTGTTTGACCTGAATCACTCGCTCTGTGATCTTCAGGTGTTTGATCAGTCGTCATGTTTGTTCTGCTCCGGGAACTGTTGCCCCTGTTTGCTCCTCAGGCTGTAACGATGTGGGTTTGTTTGTTTTGTCATTAAAATAAAGTCACAGTTTGAAGATTGAATGGTGTTTGTTTTTTATTTGGTGGGATTTTCTTTATTTTTAAAACCAGAAAAGTCACATCTCATGTAGGAACTGGACATTAAATGTGTTAAAATAATAATATTAATAATCTTTATCTGAAACACTTGGAGTTGGTGAAACATCTTCAAGAAGACCTTCGACTCCGGGCTGTGGATGTTTTTCTAACAAAACCAGTTTCTTCAAATACCATTGGTGCGAAATCGGCAATTAGTGAACCTTCAATCCAAGATGGCGGCTCTCCTGTTGGTTTTAGAGCTTCGGTCTGCCTAGTTTTTTTGATCATCCCAATCTAATGAACGCGTGTACTTTTGTTCATGTATGTTAAACCTGCTTCTCAGGCCAACCTGTTTTGGGGGCGGAGCAGTTATTTGCCCCTCCTCCTTCCAATTTTCCACGCTTTTTCACCAAACGACTTTCACACGTTCATTTTCACCAGGATTGATGCAGATCGCAGAAATCTGTGAGTGTTGGGGTTTGTTCAGGGCCTCAAAAACACAATTTATTTTGAGGAAGAAGAAGAAGGAGAATCCTTTGCATTATAATAGGGTTCTACGCACCTTGTGCTCGAACCCTTATAAAAACAAAAATGGACTGTCCAAAAGAAAGAGCTAAAAATAATGAAACTAAACCCTTTTCTACCAAAAATACAACAGATTAGATTAGGTAGAACTTTATTAATCCCTCAGAAATTAATTATTAAAACACACTGTATATAATCTATATAATGTATATATTGACGTAGAAAATGAAACGAATAACACATTTTAAAAAATAATAATCTCTGACTCTGACTGTCTTAATCTGATGTTACTGCACCAGTGTGTGAAGTCTGTGAGGAAGAGGAGGATGATGATGATGTTTACACCGCTGTAGTTTAACGTTACAAAGAGACATCAATATTGTCTCACGTGGTTCTGGGTTTAAAAAGTTTGACTGAAAATGAAACAAATGGATGCTGATGTAACTGTGTGTGTGTGTGTGTTGTGTACACAAGGCGTAGACACACAACAGGGAAACACAGAGGTTAATGAGAGATCAATTAAGGCTCATGTTTGCCGACATGTGTCGAGTTAATCCAGCTCTGCTAACTAACTGTTAATCATTAACTACCATTAAAGTCTTAATTTAAAGTAAACACTCTCATTACAAATGTACGTTCTTTTACACAAACCACTGTTGTAAATGTAACACATTACAACATTCACATATCTGTACTTTACTTTGTTATTTATTTTACTATATTTATTGTATACTGTTACTCTGCTACAACTGTCTCTGTTACTTGTGACTACCAAATAAAATCAGAAGAAGAAGAGTTGGTATTATGGTCTGTATTTATATAGTTTTTCTAGTGTCGATGAACTGCTTTACACTACAGTTTTCACCCATTCACACGCTGAAGCAGGGGGTTAAGTGTCTTTGCCCAACAACACGAGCAGAGCCAGGAATTGAACCCACAACCTTCCAGTTGAAAGACAACTCCCTCACTCACTCACACATTTCCTCACGTTGTTAATACTTTTACTTCTTTTTTTAAATCAGAAAATGACTTTTTATACTTAAGTCAATGTCTTAAACTGTAACTACTTTTACATCAGCATTAATATATAAAAAAGTGTCATTTTCTGCTAACATACTTGTACTTTTATGTGTAACATGTGGATCTTCCCCAAACTGGAATGCGATCAACTCGCAGATGACATCACTCCCAGTTCCGACTTTAGAGCCATGTAGATATTAGTGTGAGATGTGTTTGCGTCCATAGGTTTTTTTCCAACTCGGAGATGACGTCACTCCCAGTTACAACGGAACGCAGAATTTTTCAAAGGTGACCCAAAAAAAACCAACTTTTCTTTTTTCGTGTTCTAAATAAATGATACACTCACACAAACATATTTATGGGATGTAACTTCAGTTTCTACAAATAAACACTGCTAAATAATAGAATATGATACAATTCGTGTTGATTTCATTTTATTTTGCTCATTCCAGGAGAGTTAAGCCTTTAATGTAATCTGGTAAAACGGATTACAGCGATCAAAGCGCGTCAGACTCATATAATGTCGCTTTTTGGCTCATTTTAAGCGTCTAGAGCCGTGACTGTGTTCAAGTTTGAGGTTTTAAAAACGGGATTTAGTAGCGTTCGCTGTCGTATTTTTCATGAATGTGTTTTCGTTTGGCCAATATTGACATTTCTGGCTTTGATGGACGCGTTTCCGGGCCCAGCGTAACTCGGTGCCAGCGACGTGTGAGGAGGAGCAGGGGTGGTCCTAGAGTGTTCGGAGGGGTAGGCCTCGCGTTAATCTGTTTATTTTCTATTTTTCCGTGGCCTCGCACGCGTCTAACGAGCCGCCGTGTGCGTTCCGTCCGCTCCCGTGGACGTCGGGTGACATTTCGGTGCGTTTCGCCGTCGAGCGAGACACCGGGGCGCCCCCGCGCTCTCGGCCCTCGGTCGACTCGTCCGAACGTCCAGCTGATCGAGCTTTGAGAGCCTCTCAATTCTTCCAGTTCAAACTGAGCCGTTTAGCGGAAGCTGTGTGCGCTTTGTGGACGAAACGACGCCTGTTTCCCCCCCGCGTGTGGACTTTAAGACAAAAAAGGACATTTATATTGTTGTCTTTCTAACTTGGGAGTCGGGTTTTACCCCCCCACCCCACCCTCACTTGAAGAAGGAGCAGGCCCCGGTCTCATCCCCGGCCTCGCGTGTCCATATCGGGCTTTTTGTGTGTGTGTGTTTGCGTGTGTGTGTGTGTGTGTTGGAAGTCATGGGAGACACCAGTGAACGAAGCAAACCTCCGAGTCTACCTCCCCGGTGTCCCTGTGGATTTTGGGGGTGAGTTTTAACCTTTTAACATTGTATTTAATTAAATGTGACGGGGGGAATGTGGATGAAAATAAGCTCCACACGGGTTCACCTCGTTCAAACCCCCATTGTTGTTGTTCTAGGCCGACAGACAGGGTGGGGGGTTGGGAAGTTAGCTAATAAATAAACCTGCTAGCCAGAAAACTAGCCACATTTCCGCCGTTTTTAAAGCCCCCGACGCCGCTGTCGTCGCCTCCGACAGCTGCTGCGGCGTTTGCGGCCGCCGCTGCCCGTGTTTTAGTGTGTTTTTGCGGAGCCAGGAGGTGACGTACCCGAGAGAGAAAATGATTTATTGCCAGCAGGTTCCCTTTTTTTAAAAATCTGCCCCCTGTTTTGTGAAAAAGCGGTTCTCCTCTTTACTCCCCTCGGACCCGTTTCAAACCAAGCCCTGTCATTTCAAACTGGGTTTTAAAGGTTTTTTCACACCTTTTTAACACTCGGGTCGAGTCAAGTGGTGGATGTGTGTTGCATACCGGATGTGATTCACTCGGATCTCCTGAGTGTTAACCCGTGAGTGTTAACGACCAACAGCTCTCTGACGATTCCATACGTTATCGCGATACATGAGCTACAGTGCGATTTTTATTAAGGGACATTGTATCATGGTGGAATCAATTTGAAATGAATCGTATGTTACAAGTAATTGTGTGATGTAATCTAAGCATTGTTTTCACAATCGATTAATCTTTTGACTAATTTAGTACTTTTTAAGTCCACAGTGTCTTATTTTGACAACAAACCATGTGAGGACTGCACATTACACTTATTTTCATAATCAGCTATTGTGTTGATTGTTATCTTGATTAATCAAGTACAATGTCTGAAAATGTCCACTGGTTTTCCCCAACTTCAGAACAATGTTCTTTGACCTCAAACTGTATTAGAATCACAATATTTTTTTTATAATTGATTGTTTGATTTATCGATTGTTGTCTTGGATAATTGTGTACTTGTTTGTTCTGTAAAATGTTGAAACCTGGAAACGATGACGTTGTCAAATGTCTTGTTTTTGTCCACAAACTAAAAAATAATTCACTTCACACAATGATTCTTTTGTTGATAAGGAGTAAAGAAACCAGGAAAATATTCACGTTTAACAAGCTAAAAAAAAATCAGAAGCCTTGTTTTTAATATTGAAAAAACCTAAATAGTTGACATTTAACTTGGTAATTAATAATTGGTTAATCGTTGCAGCCCTAAACCATACTAATTCAGATGTTGTGAATTATTTGTTTTATTGCGCAAAGATCCAGAAAATATTCACATTTAAGAAGCAGAACACTCGAAATGATTTGATTAATAATTGGTTAATCCTTGTAGCAACATTTATTTCCAGTGTCAAATTAGATTAAGTTAAATATGTCACTTCTTGCCTTCAAAATTCAACTGTATCATCCATTGTTCATGTCAACAGTTGTGGGGGAAATGTGGAAAAAAATAAAAACCGGAAGACCCAATTGCTTTATGTAGACGCAACTGCTTTATGTAAAATATATGTACGTGTGTGTGTATATACTATATATATATATATATATATATATATATATATATATATATATATATATATATATATATATATATATATATATGTGTGTGTGTGTGTGTATATATGTATATATATATATATGTATATATGTATATAGATGTGTGTGTGTGTGTGTATATATATGTGTGTGTATATATATATATATATATATATGTATATAGATGTGTGTGTGTGTATATATGTGTATATATACATGTGTGTTTATATACTTCAGAGGTGCTCGTTTTCCATGTTTCGTATTGAGTTTCGTTTTGACTTGAAATGTAAAGTAACACGATGAAATTGAGGTAAACATAAATCTGTGCTAACCAGGGCAACTGGGTATTGATTTAAAACAATTAAGAACTGGTGTCCTCATATATATTTGAACTCTGATACTGGTACTTTTCTCAATACCAGTTTTATTGTATCCTTTTTGACAACTTTCTGCTCTAATACTGGTCAAACTTACATGCTGCATGATTACTGACTCACTGACACCGATGAGTTTAACTCCTCAGGCAAGGGAATTTGATATGAATACATGTATATTTGGTGAAACAGGAAGTCTGTTACACAGTTAAGTTGATAACCATGGAAGTATTAAAAGTTCAGTGCCTAGCCCGAGTACTGACACAGTATTCTGAATAAATTACTAAAATCCCTGATGCATTAGTCACATAAAATGTCTAAAATTTCAACCTTAAAGATGAGAAAACTTTGTATGTATGTCCTTAATTGTTTAGTAAACTGACAATCACATAAAACATTACTCATGTTACCAAAACAATATATTTGTCTGTATTTACATATTTTGTTTTGCATGTTTTTATCAATAATTAAGTACTCGAATTTCTCTGCTTTTTCATCTTCTTAAATGTGAATATGTTCTGCTTTCTTAAAACAAAGAAATAATTGAAACTGAATAATTTCGTGTTTGTGGAACATTTTTCAACTTTTTCTGAAACAAACAACTCATCGATTAATGGAGAAAATAGTGGACAGAAACACATACAGACAAATGTAATTAAGAGAATTTTCCCATATTTTGAAGCTTCAAAGAAAGATTTATTAAAGAAAATCAACATGTTACTGATTATATCATTATTTTGAGACTAGAACTGCAAGAATTAACTGATTTATTTATACATTACTAAGGGATTGTGTGATTTTTCAGCTTCTTGAACATGAGTATTTTCGGCTTTTTTTGCGCCATAGAAATCATTAAAAGTCATCTTTGTGAGAAAAAAAACCCCGAGACATTTGACAATTTCCAGTGTTTGACAAACCGAAAAATAATCCACAAATTTATCAATAATGACAATAAGCGCTAGCTGTAGCCCTAATATAGTTTGTTAGTCAAAATAAGAAATTTAGTTGCAGCCGTATGTGTTGCGATTTTCTCGACACTTATGGACATCTGCATATTTTTTACAATTGTCGACACCTGCCTTCACTGTATGTTGTCCAGTCAGCAAACTGGAACCAGTGACCCACCTGACGCTCGTGTGTGTATGCGTATGCACGTGTGTGTGTTAGCAGGGCGGGCTGTGGCCTGGGGCTGCTGGTCCACTGTCCCCACACACACTCCACACATGTCACTGAAACTCAAGGTCTCGCTCTCTCTCTCTCTCTCTCTCTGTGTGTGTGTGGAAGGTTGAAGGATTGAATTCCTTCGTTGGAGCTCTTTGAATCCTCTCACACACCTGAATATGTTTCTATATATAATTTCCCATACTTGAAGCCCAACAACACTCCCAATTTCAGCACTTTTGTGAAAGAAGAAAAAACAAAATAGGGAAATTGGATCCATCTACTGGAAGGGAAAAAAAGGAATACTCAAAGTGTGCGTTGACGTTGTTGTGGGGTCACGTGACTCTCTGGAGCTGCACAGTGTCGACACACCTGTAGCAGCATGAGAATTCCAACAGTTGTGTCGTAAACGTGATCTTTGAAGCCTGTCACGTTTCAGCCTTTTGGTTGACACCCATGTTTTCATTGATACCATGCAGCATGTTTACCTACACACCTCCTCCTTTTAGCATTTCCCCATCTACAGTTTTTGTCCGATCACTCTGAATTTCAGTGATGAACCAAGTTGTTGTTCCCAAGAATATACGCACTCCCTAAATCCCTATTTATTATAATCATAACATGTATATCTAATTGGTCTGTGTTTGCAGATTCAGACCAAACTTTCACCTGGATCTAGATTATAGATTTGGCAGCGGTTGAAATTAGGGCTGACCGATTTTCAGACGGTTCAGTCCCATTGAACAAGTTAACGTGTGTTTATCTCAGCGACATCTTCACAGATCACGATGAATTATGTCCTGTTTGTGTAAGACAGTCCCAGCTATGAGTGGGTAAAGTTCTTCTAGATCCAGTGGTTAGTAAAAACCACAGGTGATGTGGTCTGTCCTCTCTGAGTGATCTTGTTGTAAATGAGTCTGTGTTTGCAGCTGTAGCCCAAATTTGGAAAGAAGACAGATCTGGGTCACAAACAAAGTCCTAATGAGTTGTTCCCTTTTGTTTGAGCACTGTGTGTGTGTGTGTTTTAGAGTAGTTAATCAGTTTGTGTCTGAGATATCTGGGTGACTCACTGGTGTAGAGACTACTGTACCAGGTTTCATTAAAAAAACAAAACAAAAAAACCACAGTGGCTTCTTGGTGAAGGCGAATACAGTCTGTGCCGGCTTGTCCTGCCGCATTTGTCACATAGCTCCTGCAGGAACAATGACATGAATAACCCACGGAGTTCCAGCGTCTATTGACAGGACTCAGAGCTAACAGAAAGTAGCCAGCCTCGTGTTTTGTAGTGTGTGAATACGACAGAGCGATCCAGAAGCTGAGGGGGGAAAACTACTTATTGTCGGTTTGTCTTTCTGAAGCCATTTTCTGCTCAGAGTCTTTTTGTGTCCCGCTAAAAACATATTTAACAGATCGATATCAGATCTCCAAGATACATCATTTAAAAAATTTAGATACATTTTCTTTTTGAAAGCAGATTCCAGACCAGGACCTCCTGAACTTCTCTCCAAAATGGGGCCACAGAACGGCAAAAGCAGTGATAGTGATTTGCTTAAATTTGCAGTTTTAGTATTGAAAGAGGGTCATAAAACCGTCCTCTGGAAGGTCTGAAAATGATAGTGATATTTAGTGTCTGTCATTGACAGTAGTTGGTAAAACTGTCAAACTAAACTATTTCCAAACACAAGACTATGAATGACAACGCAAGAAAGAGCTGGGAATATGATGTTATTGTTTTCCCAAAGTAGTGTATTATCCGTCTACATGGAAACGGGAGGTGGGCGTTTTGAAGTTTTCCCACTCTGGGAGGTTCTGTTCCCTTAAAACACAGTCTCCGTGTAGACATAAAAAGTATGCGCATTCACCTAAACCCAATTCCCTTGTGGACAGCCCCTAAATTTAAGCAGGCAGAACTGCTATAAAAAGAATTAAATGTTGATTTTAGCTGCGCGTTGTCAAGATATGGAGGTTTTGGGATTGGTGCTATGGAACAGTTGACCTGGGTAAATCTTTTACAGTGGATTCTCGAGGGTGGAAATGTAGAAAACATGTATCGTTAAAGTTTGATGGTGGACGACTTTGACGTTTGGAGCAACTGCAAATGTTGCTGAAGTCCAAGACCAGGTACCATTACGTGTGAAGTAGGGATTGGCATAAATCTACAATGAGGGATCCACGATTTTGGGCTTTTTTGACAATATCGGGTATGCCGATATATTGGGATTTATTCTCTTTTGTTGTGAAAATAACATTTTTCATGCTCAGATGTCGATATAGAATGTCTTCATTGTGCAAAATAATAAAGAATTAAAAAACAGCTGTAGAGAGCGCTAGTAGAGCTGCAACTAACGATTATTTTCATAATCGATTAATCTGTCGATTATTTTCTCGATTAATCGATGAATCTTTTGCTCTGTAAAGTATCAGAAAACCTTAAAAAATGTGGATCGGTGTTCGTCAGACCTGGAAATGATGATGAACATGTCTGTGACATGCTTAGGTCAAAATACCATAAGGATTAAGCACCATAGCAGTTCAATAACCCTGCTAAACCCGCCCCTTTCAGAACGCTAGGTTTTCGTGCATGGTCGCTTTATATGCAAATGAGACACAGGCAAACACACACCCACATCTTGCCGCGTGCAGCATGCGTGGAAAACAGCGAGAGTGGCGTCACAGGAAGAGACGTCCTACATAAGGATCGAGCTGAACAGTGCCGAACTGTAAATCAGTTAAAAACACTTAGGGACAGCACCGCTGATCGCCAGCGGCGCGTGGCAAGCTGAATAAGCCGCCACTGTATGTGACTGTATCAGACTGAGTCTGTGCTCCAGTCATGGAGGACGTACTGAACAAATACATTTTAATTTGGATGTGTCAGAATGGTCAGTTATGAGCTCTATTTGTACGTCGGTGAAATACGGTCGCTGACTAAATACAGCGACCGCTGGCCGCAGTCTGATGTGAAGTGGTGCGAACACACAAACACACGTTGGCTGACTTTATCCGGCACATTAGCTTCAAATATAAAATGTATCCACTGGACACACAAATCCTCTGAGGCTGGAAGTTTGTGTAAAACGCTTTGCTCCACTGTGCAGCCACCAACAGCACACTTGTCCCTCCGCGTTGACATAATACTGCTCTTCCTCCCTTGCCTGCACTCTCACAGGGACAAGGTGGAGCTAAGGTGGAGCTCTCGAAGTAAACTTGCTGGTGGGGCAGTAACATTTGCGGTGAAATGCACATGCTGCCGTCATAAGCGCAGGGAATTCAACAACATTGCATGTTTTATCGCCTGTACTTACACTGAGGGGGACCACGAATGACACATTTAGGCAACTAAGAGACTATTTGCATATAAAATGTGATATTAAACGCGGTGATAATTGTCTTGACATTTAAACACATCTAACTTTTTGAGATTGTGTCAGAAAACGTTGTTTGAGTCAGTAAAAAATATCTGTCTTTCTTTGTTCCCTCAGGTCCAGCAAAACCATGAACCTCTGCTCCAAATGTTTTGCTGGTGAGTCTCAATGTTTGATAAATGTAGAATAAAAACTGTACCAATGAGAAATGAAATGCAATGTTTGAGTCACAATACGATATTGTCACAATATTTATTTATATGTTTATTTCAGTCATGACATTTAGATCACTCATCACCCAGCAGAGTAGTTCACACAATACACATAACAGAAAGGGAAAACGGGAGAAGCCAAAAGCTTATCTAGTCCCGCTCTCATTATCATCACACATAACATTTTTTTTTATGACATTTGACAAAGAAAACATGTTTCAGCATCAGGTAGCACTCAGAGATATAGTCTAGATCTTGACAGACAAATCAGACTCCATGTGTGTCTGTACATGTGTCCATGATCTCGACTTGTTGCCTGGCATATTCAACTTAAGTCACGATACAATATTATAGCGATATTTAAGTCACGATATGATAGTATCACAATATTTAAGTTACGATATTTATGTCACTATACGATATTATCGTGATATTTTAGTCAAGATACATTATTATCACGTTATTCAATTTGTTATGAATTTAGTCGACAATGAACATAGTACTTGATTATTAGTAGTAAAAATAGTAATAATAATAATGTATATTATAAGCCATTCATCGTTATAGTTCCTAAACAGGATTGTGGATTTTCTAAGTTCAGAATCATCTGCTGAATCTTTGTCTCTCGACAGCTTTCAGTCACAAAAGTCCTTGAATGTAAAAAAGATTAAAAGTTTGAAAATGTCAAGTGTTTCGCCCGCACGGCGTCTCCTGTCTGTGTGGGGAAGACCGGTTGTGAGGGTGCGTGACATCCACTGTCGGTGTCCATGGCAACCAGTATGTCAGGAGTCTAGTATCAGTCAGAAAAGACACGATGCACATGAACCCACAAGGAGATCCCAGGCCGACCTCGGTCAAGCGTCCCCGGAGTAAAGACGATCTGCTCGCGGATCAATAACATCTGAGATAATTCTGCAGTCAGGGTTCAATGTCCAGTCTCTCGCTGAGTCATGTTTCAACTGGCAGACGTGCTCATTTCATTCTGAGCTTTTTAAAAACACACTTTCCTTAAGAACGTACATCGGATTAGCCGCTCAAGTTTATCAAAAATAATAACAATAACGATTATATATGCGCTAAATCTAAATAATATCAGAGAGGACATTTACGACGTCCTCCATAAGAAACTAAAAGCATTTAAAACAGAACAACTTGCTCCTGTGAGTGTCGCACAGATGCAGCATGAAGACACAGTGTGTTGTTATTATGTCAGAACAGAGAACAGCCTTATTAAGGCATTTTATTGACCAAACAACGATTTGATCGTAAAATAATCAACAGATTAATCGATAATGAAAATTGCAGCTGTGAATCAGACGTCAACGAAACACGCTGTGAGGGAATCACAGGGAACCTCGAGATACGACATGTGATACAACAATTCTGCGTTAATCAACATACAATCAGAGAGAGACAATCATAGAGTGATATCTGTCTGAAGAAAATGTTAATGTGAAAAGTGTGGGATTCCTCTATTTATTCAAAAGGTAAGAGAACACAGGTCAAAGGTCAAAATACTAAAAATAGTACCAGGTACGTTCTCCACCGTTATATAAACTCCCTCTTCTTCAGCCAACTTTCCTGTCATTCATTTGAGCGCCACCCTGTGGGGACATGAAGTGATGACACCCGGCGAGTGGAACTGGCGGCGTCTGTTTACTTCAGAGCGCCTTCATTCATTAATTAAAATATCGGTATTTAGAAGTTATCCGAGGTTTGCCTTCACTTCAGTTGGCTAGTCCCATGGTTCTCAAACTGTGGCGCGTGGACCAACGGTGGTACACGAGGAAGGTTGTAACTAAATATTTTGATTGTTTTCTTCGTTTTGTCTCAAAAATGTGACAAAATGGTGTAAAGTGCGTTTCCCAAAACGACGACGTCTTTGTTTAATTTTAAACGAGTAAATGTTGTATTCTTCGTTTCCTGCTATTCCCTCTCTCTCTCTCTCCCTCTCTCTCTCTCTCTCTCTCTCTCTGTCCATGTCCTCGACCGCAGACATCCAGAAGAAGCAGCCAGGTGACGACTGCACCTCCAAACCTATCCAAAGCACTGGGAGTAGCCAATCGTCCGTGTTCAGCAGCGAGACGAGCAGTAGCAGTAGTCAGTCTCTATCGTCGTCGCCGCCCTCCGGCGCCGAGCAGCCGTCGACTGAAGAGCCCTCGCCGACGTGTCCCAGCTCACAGCGGGAAGGTGAGAAACAAACCTTTGTCTTTGTTTAACTTTTAGTTTAAGTATTTACTGTTTATTGTTTTAGTGCTTTTGCAACATCATCTTAGATTGTAAAGAGGTCGTAAATTTTAATTTGTTGAAGCTGTAGAGCGTCATTTTTAAACGTAGACAAATGTCCACTGGATTTAAACCATTGTTACTTTCCTCACATCCTTCTTTTCCTCATTTTTTGCTTCCTTCTTTTCCTCATTTCTTTACTTCATTCTTTTCCTCACTTCTTTGCTTCCTGATCTTCCTCACTTCTTTACTTCCTCCTCTTCCTCACTTCTTTATTTAACTAAATGTTAAATCTAAATTTTATGTTTGTGAAATATACACAGTGTCAGGTTCATTTTTATATTTTTCCAAGCATTTTAACATTTATATTCAACTCTTTGATACAGAACTAAGTTGGGTACTTACTTAAGATGATGTTTGTGTGTATTTTTAAGTTGTGACTTAAACATGGTTAAAAGTGCTGTAAATATGGTTAAAGATTACTTAAAGTGGACAAATTATGCAAAATCAACTCCGGAGCATACCGTCACCGGTCTGATACAGTCACATACAGCAGCAGTTTATTCAGCTCGCCGCGCGCTGATGGCGATCAGCGGTGCTGTCTCTAAGTGTTTTTAACTGATTTACAGTTTGGCACTGTTCGGCTCGATCCTTATGTAGGACGTCTCTTCCTGTGACGGCACTCTTGCTGTTTTCTGCGCACGCTGACATGTTGATATTTTCAGAGAACTAGTGGAGGGAGGGGGAGACGAATAGAGCTGTAAAGCGCTGTAAAGAGGACAAATCAGAAACCCCCTGGAAGAAGTGGGTGTGTCTCATTTGCATATAAAGGGACCATGCACGAAAACCGAGCGTTCTGAAAGGGGCGGGTTTAGCAGGGTTATTGAACTGCTATGATTCTTCATCCTTATGGTATTTTGACCAAAGCATGTCACTGACATGTTCATTAGGACACCAGGGAACTATTTTAATGGGGGAAATAGGGTATAATATGTCCCCTTTTAATTTGGTTAAAAGTGACTTAAATACAGTTAAAAGTGACTTAAATACATTTAAGTGACTTAAATGAACTTATAGCAGTAATTTGTGAGTTAAATGTTGCTGTTAAATTCAACATTCAACACTGAGTGTGTGTGTGTAGATATTTTCAACCACTGTGTGACGGTGGTTTTGGATGTTTGGTGCCGGAATGACACGTTTCTGTCCTGTTTTCCATGTGCAGGCGTGTCGTCCACAGAAACAGCCACAGGCACACTCTCACTCTGCACACCCACAAAACGTCCCAGAGAATCAGGTACAGTCCGCAGCGCGCGTGTGTGTGTGTGTTTGTGCGCATGTGACCTGTCCCACTTTGAGCACTAACCATTTGTGTGTTTGTGTGTTTTTGTGTGTGTGTGCGCGTGCGCTCAGCCTCGGGCTCAGAGAGCGAGGAGACGCCAGAGAAGCGGCCTCGGACAGACGAGAAAGACGGGAGCAGCGAGAGCCGCGGGATGCCCAAGCAGAAGAACCGTCGACGCTGCTATCGCTGCCAAACCAAACTAGAGCTGGTGCAGCAGGAACTGGGCTCCTGCCGCTGCGGTCAGTGCACACACACGCACACACTTTTCTATGTTTATTCTGACATTTAGATTCTTTTTACTTTTAAGAGAACACACGATAAAAATCCATATTTTTTATAAATAAACAAATACGTTTCCATAAGAAATGAATAATTTCTTAATCCCACAAATTACACTAAACTAGAGTTTGTTTTTATTTGTACGTTTTTATAGATTTATAAGAATAAAGAAAACCTGGAAATCTTAAATAAACCTCATAATGATATTATCACGATACTTAAGTCACAATACAATATTATCACGGTGCTTAAGTCACAATGCGATACTTTAGTCACAATACAATATTATCACCGTGCTTAAGTCACAATACGATATTTAAGTCACAATACGATACTTGAGTCACAATACGATACTTGAGTCACAATACGATATTTAAGTCACAAAACGATACTGTATTTAAGTCATGATACGATATTATCACGATATTTAAGTCACAGTATGATATCTCAATACAGTACTTAAGTCATGGTACAATATTATATTTAAGTCACGATATGATATCACGATATTTAAGTCACGATACAATATCACGATATTTAAGTCAATGCGATACTTAAGTCATGATACAATATTATTTTTAAGTCACAATACCATATTTAAGTCACTATATGATATTATCACAATACCTAAGTTACGTTACGATATATCGCGATACGCTAAGTGTTTGCCAAATCGTATCTTGCGATATACTCGCGTACCATCTTGCAGTTACACACATTAGCCACCAGATGTCTTCTGTTTTTTGGGTGTATTACTTTGGTGTCACAGCGCCACACACAGGCCTGGTGTATGTACTACAGTGTGAAGACGTTGTTTATTTTTTGTTTGTTTGTTTTTATGGTAACGTAGAGAAAAGATCGTAAAAGTGAAAAGTTCTGTTTCCGTGTTAAAGGCCCTAGCGGGGGTCACTTCCTCTCCGTCGCACCTCACGTTTCTGTTTTCTGTCCCCCGTCCACCAGGCTATGTCTTCTGCATGCTCCACCGTCTCCCCGAGCAACACGACTGTCTGTTCGACCACCTGGGCCGCGGACGCGAGGAGGCCGTCCTCAAGATGGTGAAGCTGGACCGCAAGGTGGGCCGCTCGTGCCAACGCATCGGGGAGGAGTGCTCCTGATCGGTCACACCACGCCGTGACTAGCCACCCAGTTTAGAGATGAGGCGCTTACATGAGGAGGAGGAGGAGGAGGAGGAGGAGGAGGAGGAATGACAAATGGGAGGGAGGGAGGGAGGAGGAAGAAGAGGAAGAGGCGGGGTCCTAACACCCTGCATCTGACCCGACAGTTCTGGATCTTCAGCTCGACCCTGTCGTCGCCCTGATTTCCCGCCCCTGGAGAGTCTGTTTGGACTCGGCTCTGGTTTGCGAGGCAGCTCTCGGCGGCCAACAGGGGGCGATTTGGCCGACGTTTTCAGTATCTCGCATGTTCACACACACACACACACACACACACACACACACACACACACACACACACACACACACACACACACACACACACACACAGCCTTAGGCCCCGCCCCCCACCTCCACCTCCTCTTCAGAGGAAGAATCATCACGCTCATTCCCTCTTTGATCACGCTCTGATTTTTATGGAAGAAACCATTTTTTTTGTCCCACGGGTGAAGGGGTCCAGGTCTAACCCACCACCAGTCCTCAGGTCGTCATCCAAAAGGGGGAGGAGTTTCAAACCTGTAACCCCGCCTTCCTCACTCTTTGTTTTTTTCCCACTCCGTGCACAACACCGCCCCCTACAGGCTGTCCATGGATGGTTCTATTTTCTTTATTCTTTTTCAGATGGTCGTCATGGTAATTATTTTCCTTCTTAACCCCATTGTTGTCGACGTCATCGTCGTGGAGGACAAATACAGCCGACCCCTGCCTCTGCTCACACACACACACACACACACACACACACACGCGAACTGTTGACAACAAGAGAAACACAAACTTTGAAAAACAACAACACACTAAAGGACAAGAAGAATTCTCTTGAGTAGCAGTTCCTCTTCTCCTCCTTTCCAAACTCCTCCCCCTCTTTTTTATGATTTCTTCTTTTTTTCTTCTTCAATTTAATGAGTGGTACTGTTGTTCCTGGTGCATTGTGGGTAAACGCGACTGAATCAAACAAGGAGTTCTTCACCAAAATCCCCCCCGAGTTAAACTGATCACGTGAATCACTTAACTACCCCTTAAAAATACTTTATTATTATAATTTATTAATTTACTTAGCGTTTGTTTGTGTGTTTTTGTTCTTTTTCGGAGGTAGAATCAAGTTTTTGCGACGAGAATCTTAAAAAAAAAAATCGGTGATGTCATATTGATACGTGTGAGGAGTTAACCAAGCGCTGGTTAAGAAGAAATTTAATGACGGCGAGTAAAACTGCAAGTTTTGTTTTTGAAAAATTTTGGCTAAACTTCGTCAAAAGTAAGAAATAATTGGGGATTAATTCACTTCTCCTCGGGATGAACTGTATTGAGATGAAATCAGCTCGACTAACACGCACGTTTATTATTATTTTGATCTTGTCCAACGATGACTCTGCGTTTCTCGGCGGGAGAAAAATGACGCGTAAATTCTTAAAAAATATATTTCCCTTCATCTCGTCCTTTAAGGGCTGTTCCACTAAAATCACTAAAATTATTATTTTTTTGGGTGAAGGTGATTTTATTTTGATATTTGATTAAAAACACTGTATGCATATTACAGTCATTATCATATTATTATTGTTATTACTATTATTAATAATAATAATAATAATAATAATAATAATAATAATAATAATAATAATAATAAAATTGACTTTGCAGGAAGTTTGAATCACAAACAGGAAGTTTTTTTTTTTCTCGCTATGACTGTGAAACGTTGATTCATGCGTACAGCCCTTCACTCACTCACTCGCATTCACAGACATTACCCAACTATGCTAATCCTCATGCACACGTCATCGTTCCCTCTCACCGTCACCTCCCCCTCTGCTCCGCCCCCTCCCGTCTTCTCCAATGAGAACACAGCGAAGGATAAAGGGAGTTTGGTGGAGAAAAAAGTTGCGGCTGGTTCTTATTTTGATATTTGAATATTTGACAAAAACTTTTGTTGTTTTTTTTTTTCGAGTGATAAATGAGAAATGGAAGAAATCTTTCTGTACCTTTTAAAAAGCAAATTATTTAACCTTATATCAGTTTGAGTTACTTACACCCTATAGCATAGAGTGGCATATTTAGTTCAATGTATAAAAAAAAAAAGCAAGACCATAATTCTGTCCTTTTTTCTCTTAATTTTATCGTGTTCCATTTTTCTGCTGAGGAAAATAAACTGGATTAGAGGATGTCTGTGTTTTTCTTCATGTTCACTAATGTGTGAAAGTAAAAAATAAACAAATAAATAAAAAGCTTATCAATTGTTCTATACAATCTAAGATATCTAAAGTAATCAACAACCTGAATATTATCTACAATCTAATTTTATCTAAAATAATCTAATGTAATCTACAATAATATCATGTAATCTATCTGTAATTCTATACATTTTTGTATTTAAAAATAAATCACAAATTTTCCCCCAAAATAAAAAAGAATAATCATGACCATAAACCATGTTAAACTTTGTTAAAAATAAATATAATTTTAATAGAATTCAACACATTGTATCTTTTAATTTTTTTTTAAACAAAGATCTAAAACAAAAATGAAACAAAGATCGCTCGGACGTACGAACACCAGGATCTGTAACTGTCGATGTCTCTACTTCAAATACATGTACTGAAAGAAAACACTTGAAAAAGCTTTTTTTAAAAGATTTAAAAAATCTAAAATATATTCAAAAATGTTCCATATCCAAGAGGTTGGCAGTTTTAACAGTGTAGTTTTCCTAGTAGGAAAAGAAGAAAGCACAAATAAAAACTTGATATTAACAACCAACCATGACATAAACAATTTTACCTGCTAATCTGGATTGGATCCACATGAAATTTAGTCCAATGGTAAGATTTCTGATCCTACACACGTGCACCAAATTCCGTTCAAATCCGATGAGTTTTGACAGAGATGTTAACATTTATTTTCACACTTTTGCCCATTATAAGAAAATGGGAGTTCTTGAAAGTTTGATCGTGCTTTGTGATGTCATAAGTGGGCGGAGTCTCACCAACATTGAATGGGAACATACTTGGGTGATCACCTACCCCACATTGATCCAACAAAGAAAAAAAAACTGCAGACAGGAAGTTGCTCACGGAAGGACAAACTTACAAAATAAAGCCATGAAAACAACCTGCTTAAGGAAGTGAATATTTTCATCACAAAGAAAAGCAAAAATAATGACATTAATGACACTAAACAACTGTAAATGAGCCAAAAATATTTTATTTTTTATAGATTTAATTTATGTTTAAACTATCACGTTTATATCTTTTTATGGAAAGATCATTCAAACACAGACTGATCATTAGAAACATTACTCTGTGTGAACAGCAGATGGTGCTGTAGGACAGCAGGTGGAAATATAAAGGTTTTCATCATCTGTCTCTTTTCAGTTCCTGTTTCCATCATTTTTCCTTCTTAAAATGTAAAATACCTTTTAAATTTTTTTTATATTTTGTCTTAATCTGTGACCGAGGGACATTTTCAATTCACGCTACTGCACAACTGGAAACTGAATTTATATTTATTATATAATAGGTATTAATGGTGTTTATAGCTAATGTAATGTAATGTAATGTAATCTAAAACTAAAACTAAATTAAAATAATCTAATTGTTTTAGATATTTACAATTATCTAATGTAATCTAATCTGAGATACTCTACAATAATCTAATTGTATCTAATCTAATCTAATCTGCGATAATCTACAATAATCTAATTGTATCTAATCTAAAATAATCTACAATGATCTATTTTTATCAAAAATAATCTATTTTTTATCTAAAATAATCTAAAATAGTATAAAATAATCTAATGTAATCTAATCGACAAGTATCTAAGTGTATCTACAATTATCTAAGTGTATCTAAAATAATCTAATTGTATTTTAAATAATCTACAATAATATAATGTAATTCAAAATAATCTACAATAATCTAATCTAAAATATTCAATAATAATCTAATTGTATCCACAATAATCTAACCTAAAATCATGTACAATAATATAATATAATCTAATATGAAATAGTATAAAAATAATTGAATGTACTGTAATCTAATCTTATCTAATCTAATCTACAATAATCTAAAAGTGTGACATGTTAAAGAGCAGGACAGATGGTTGACCCGATGATCAGCAGGTGGCGCTCTACTCTGTTAACATTGAAACACTCAGGAGGGTCCTGAACTCACACACAGGCTCTCTCTCTCTGTGTGTGTGTGTGTGTGTGAGTTGAGACTCAGACTCGTTTCACCGTCAGCAGCTACACACACACACACGCACACACACACACACACACACACTGACAGTGTGACTCGGTTGAAGCAGCTTCTGTCTCCTCTTCAGTATCTCCTGTGTGTGTGTCTGTGTGTGTGTTGTTTTTTGTTGTTTGTTTGTTGTTGTTGTTGTTTCGCGGGAAACATGATGAGCTCGTGCTGACAGAAGGACCGGGGCTGCGGGCGCCGCCGCCTCCTCTTCACCGGAGAATGAAGCGCGTGTGTCGGAGGCTGGCGGTGGCCGTGGCGGTGCTGGTGTGGCTGGGAGCGCTCGTTTACCTGCTGGTGCTCAGCCGGAGGAGGCTGCCGGAGCTCGGCACCGGACCCGGAGCGGGACCGGGACCCGGACCGGGAGAGACGGCGTACAGCAGCAGCAGCCAGGTGAAGTACAACACCTTTACTCCGTGTGTGTGTGCGTGTGTGACGACATTCAAACTCACGTTTACGCCGTAAACTGTGATAATTATCATTTAAAACAAACATTCATGCCCCGTTTGTGTAGTTTTGTTACGTGTTGTTGTTGACGTTAAGTTTTAATGCTCATTCTGGTGATAAATCCAGTAAAAAAATCACCATAAATGACATATATTATGACTTTAAATTGACATTAATGTCTCTGTTTTATTGTTTTAAAGGCTCTTAATTTGTTGTTATTTTGCTCTTTTGCTGTTGTGTAGCTCACTCGGGTCATACATTCAGGAAAACTGCATCAAAAGAGGCTTTAATGTCTTTTTTTGTTGTTTTATTGTTATTGTTGTTGTTTTACAATATTTTCACGGCACTCTTGAAGTTTGTCAGTTTTTATCTGTGTAGTTTGGTTTTAAAGCTCACGCTGGTGATAAATCCAGTACAGTTGCATGAATGATGACCTTAAATTGATCATTGTCTAATTTTCATACTTTTATGGCTATTGAATTGTTGATATTTTGTTGTTCTTCACCTCCTCGTCGGTACACGTCGTAGTTTGGTCATTTTGTATGTGTGTAGTTTTGCTCAGTGTGGTTATAAACATCCCCGTGCATCAATAGAGGCTTTGAAGTCACATTAATGGTTCATGTTGTTGTTGTTTCTCAGTATTTACACTCACGTCTCTGTGTGTCTGTGTAGTTTGGACTCAAATCTCACTGTGGTGCCGTAAAAAACACATCATTTCCTCTTATTTTGTTCCTGTGTTTTGTCGCTGTTTTCTTGTCGTCCACATTAACTCTTACTGTTTTATGCGTCGTTTTCAGTTCAGGTGGTAAAACAGAAAATAAGACTATCAAATATCAAATATTAATGCCTCCTTTGTGTTCTTTTATGATGATTGTACTTCATTTCAGGTGCAAATGAACAAAAGGCTCAAAACAATTGAGCTGTTTCCTGTTTTAGGAAAAGTTTTCAGGGTTTTTAAGGTAGATTTAGTTTAAACACATTTAAAGAAGAAAGTTTGTGAAAGAATTCTTTTGAATAGATGCTTCAATGTAAGAAAAAACGTTTATGATGTTTTTAGTCAGTCATCATCTACCGCTTTATCCTCCACCAGAGGGTCGCGGGGGGTGCTGTGCCAATCTCAGCTACATCGGGCGATAGGCGGGGTACACCCTGGACAGTTCGCCAGTCCATCACAGGGCCTTATGATGATGTTTTCATGATTTTTAAGGTGTTTTTCTTCAGTGTAAATTTAGTTTAAATACATTTATTGAAGTAAAATGCTCAAATTAAAAATAAAAAACGTTGAAAACGTTTTTACAGTGTTGCTTTGCCCCATGTTATAATTAAATTTCCCGCCAAATCCGTAATCTGCATCAAATCTGAATGAAGTCTGTATGACAGGGTGTCTGACCCTGCACACACGTACCACGTATTTTGCTCAAATCCGATGAGTGTTGACCAAGATATTTTACTTTATCTTTACAGTTTTGCCCATTGTACGAGAATGGGATTTTTTTGGAAGTTTGACAACTGTTTGTGACGTCATCGGTGGGCGGGTTCTTACCAAAATTGAATGGGAACATACTCCGGCAATCGTCTACCCGTCACCAAAAATAAATGACAAAAAAAATGTTTTCTATATTATTTTTATATAAAAGCAAAGAAAATTCTCGTTTTTTACGTAAAAAAAAAGATAATATTTTACCTCCTGTGTGTGCGTCACATGATCGCCTCTGTAGATTATGGTGTAATTTGTAATCTCCCAGGATGAAAAGCGGCGGCGCTTCAGTCATACGTCGTTCCTCTGTCGGAGCCGTAATCGTTCTATAAATTAATTATCAGATTTGCTGCGGCTCCTTTTTGAAGATAATTAGGTTTGTTCTGGACACGGTTTGCTTCCTGACTCTGTGTGTGTGTGTGTGTGTTATATGCAAAACACCCACAGTGTGTTAGCGGTAGCCGCTGAGCTAAATCACACAAATGATCCCGACTTTCTTACCTTTACTTTATTGAACTGGAAACACAAAAAGTAAAAAAGCTATAAGAATATTTAGTAATATTTGATGAAACCCCCTATTTTTACATCTACTGTATATATATATGTATATATATATATATGTGTTAAAATTTATTTAATAAATCATCGTGACTATGACATGTGACATAACGACGATTCCGTCTGTTCAAGATAAATGATGTACTTGACCAACAGGGTTCAAATGGTCTGTGATATCGTGAGAATATGCTTCGCCGCTTTATTTTGGCGTCACACAGCGTTTTCAAATCCCTGCACCAAAGTCCATTGAGAAAAACACCGATATTACATCACAGGTCACACAGGAGTTGTCAATGCTCCGCTGCCTCCGTCAGCAAATTTGGCCTTTGAATTCCTTCTTTTGGACGTATTTTAGTGACACAAAGTGACCACACGGGGCAGCAGTAGACCAGCAGCTCCTGTGTCCCCGCCAGCTAAAATCACTGATTTTCTGTATGGAGTTTGGTGTGGGAGAGTGAGTGATTTACAAACTTCACTTTCCTTGTCATAAAAGCTGTTAAATGACGAGATAAAGTGACAAACACGTTCTTAAGACATTATAAGTGTATGAGCCTTTTAAGTGGCTATTTTTTCTGAATCCTCCCCTTTTTGAACACTCTGATATGAGTTCACTTAAACTGTCACCGGGTTGTGCGTAATTGAATGTTGTTTACTCTCCCGCACTCCTTATTATTGTCCTAATTACAGAATAATCACGTTATTATGAATGTCTCCCGCGGTCGTGTTGGGGCGTGAGACGATGTGAGGCAGGTCGCAGCTCGTACAAAATCCTCCTGTGGAAGTGGAAAGAAAATGTTTTAAATCAGCAGGTAGTTCCTGAGAACTCCTCTGAATATAGACATATATATAGACGTGTGTGTGTCTGTGTGTGTGTGTCTGTGTGTGTGTGTCGCAGGAGTTGTTGTGAACTTGTGACAGTGAAAGACTAAAATCCTCATCTTCCCGTTCCTCGCAGGATTAACTCGCTCTGCTGTCGAGCTCCAGCGCGAGCACACGAGCGCTTATGTGCAGGATCACACCCTCATCTGCATGTGCACACACGTGTGTGTGTGTCTGTGTGTGTGTGTGTGTGTGTGTGAGGCAGCAGCAGCAGTGTGGCAGCTCGTGTCCTCAGGCTGGCACAGAGTCTTTCTGGGTTTTTTCCTCTCTCTTCAAACGTCCAAACACTGAAGAGGAAACGATCTGTTGGTTCAGTGAGGACACACACACACACACACACAGTCAATGACACCTCACCCTAACCTTTAACCTTTAACCTAATTGTAAGTCTAAAACCAGGTCTTAAACCCAGATAAAGACATTTTTAAGAGGTGTCAGTCGTTGGGTTAATGGTCCTGACAAAGACACACACATGAAACCCATTTTATATTTGTACAACTTTAAAGGGCTTTTTTTTTAAGGGATAATTTAGATTAAAACGGAGGATTATTTTCTTTGAAAAACTTAGATATTAAGGAATTCAGATACAAAACACAATTTAAAATGATGAAAAATGAAGGACAGGCCCCTCCTACACACAAACAAATAAATAATTATAATAATATGAAAGGTTTGTAAAAAAAAAAATATTTGTGAGGACCATAAACACTTTTTGGTGAGTTTAAAGGGCCTTTGTAAGGGATAAGACTTACAGTAGATTTATTATTAATATTTAGTGGATAGAGATCATTTCTTTAAATGACTGCTTTATTTAAAGGAATTCAGTTAAAAAAAAACAAATAAGACATAAAATACAATTTAAAAAAAGGTAAAAAGAGGTAAAACTCTGCTTAACGGTCAAGGAGTGTCCACACTGAGACAGCTGTGACAGAAAGTGTGTGTGAGTTCTTGTATGTGTATCTTCACGAGGACCAAAACAAACTTACTGGTTTTGTCCTCACAGGACCTGGTTTTAGGAATAGAATTAAGGGTAAAGATAAGGTTTTTTTTAGTCTGTTCTAATGCAGAGTCCTGACAAGAGCTGCACAAACCTGAGTGTGTGTGTGTGTGTGTGTGTGTGTGTGAGATGAAGTTTTGTGGTTTCTTCTTTTCTTCAGCAGCAGTAACAGCACAGCAGCAGTACACACGGCAGCAGCGCGCAACAAGCAGCAACAGCACAGCAGTAAAGTAGCATGCAAGCAGCAAGTAACAACAGCAGCAGCAGTAACAACAGCAGCAGTATTTAACTCTGGTCACTGTCAGGGAGATTAAAGTGCTAATGGAGACGACTCATGTTTTGTTATTAAACCCAAGTGACGGCTCAACACAAGGTCCCGCGCGGCGGCGGACACTGAAAGACACTTAGAGACACTTAGAGACGCCTTAGCTGTGATTTATTTGCCGCACAAACGCACATTTGTCCACCTGACGAGACAGATCTGGGTCACAATTCACAGGATTGTCAGACTCCGAGGCCTGGACGTGACAGTTTTAGGACACAAATTAAAAACCAGGCAGACATGAAACTGTGACACTTTTACATCAGCGTCGGCGCTCTGCATTATTGATTTATCACAGAGTGAGAGTCCACTTTGCTCAGATATGAGCAGGAGGACAAATATTCTGAACCTGATCTTAATGGTCTCGTGTTTGAGGAAGAAAAAGAAGCTGCCAGTGGATTAAAGCTTATCAATAACATCTGGACATTTAACCTCATAAAGAAAACTAGCAATTTAACATCACAGCACACAGTTGATCCACTGCTGCCTCCATCACTGAGTTCAAGTGTCTTATTTGATTAATCCTGTGTTTGAAATCCTTCGTTCAGATTGACCTCAGTGACACAAAGTGACCACACGAGGCAGCAGCAGACCAGCAGCTCCTGTGTCCCCGTGAGCTTAAATCACTCGTTTTCTCTATGGGCTTTGGTGTGGGAGAGTGAGTGGTTTATGATCTAATAAAATAAAGTTCAGGTGAGAGGAAGTCTCTCGAAAATAAGTCAATGCAGATTGTGCGTGTGTGTGCGTGTGTGTGTGTGTGTGTGCGCACTCGTGTCTCTGCGCTGGTGCGAAAATTGTAATTCTCACCTTGATGCGCGTTGGATTGAGCCATCAATCTAGTTTATAGCGAGCGGAGGCTAAGATGAGGATAAAGAGAGTGGGGGGGGAGATAACAGGGAGAGGGTGAGAGAGAGAGAGACTCTGAAAGTAAGTGAGAGTGAAAACACAGACAGTGACAGGGAAACAATATGAGACTGAGAGAAGAGGAGGAGGAGAGACGGATACAATACAAGAGAAAGGAGAGAATATAGGAGGGAGGGAGGGAAGGAGTTGAGCAGGAGAACAGGGAGACGACAGGGAGCAAATGAACTGGTTTAAAGGAGACAGAGTACAAGCTGTTTTCACTGTCGCCAGTCATTTGTGCTCAATGTGTCGTTTCTTTGCTCGGTGCCAGTTACAGCCAGTTACTGTGTGTGTGTGTGTGTGTGTGTGTGTGTGTGTGTGTGTGTGCGTGTGCGTGTGTAACATTAAAGAAGAAGAAGTCTCTCAGCGAGAGGACAAAAGTTCAACGATTCTGCAAATGAAGCGACTTTATTTTTTTTAGCCACTTAACAAAAGAGGAGAATCTACACTCTCCCCGAGTCTACGATGTTATAAAATACACGTTCACGTCTTTCAACAACTCCTGTGTGTGTGTGTGTGTGTGATGTTAAAATCACTGGTTTTCTCTATGGTCTTTGGTGCAGGAGAGTGAGTGGTAAACATCTGTCTCACAGTGAGATAAAGAACGTGAACGACATTTAATCAGGTGAATCTTTTGTTTTCCCGGTTTTTTTTTGTTTTTCAGGCTTGAGTTCACTGAGAGTGAGAAGAGCAAGCGTCATTTAAATTTAGATTTATCACCTGATGATGCCTGTGTGTGTGTAGACAGATAATTTTGCAGTCAAAGATGCTTGATTATGCTGCATAAAAGAAATCACATTTATGCTGATTCTTGCTGTTTTTTTTCTGGATGGTGTGAATCATTTATAAAGGAGGAGGAGGAGGAGGAGGAGGAGGAGCACAAACACTCTTCCCTGTGCTTTCTTAATGCAGGACTGACGCCATGATTACTAAACGACCTGTCGCCGTGAAAGCATCACGGCGACAGGTCGTTTAGCTGAAAACAGCAAAAACAACACAACACGACTGAGCTCGTGTCATCGGATGTTGACCTCTGACCCCTGTGGCCTTTGCCTCGTTAAACACTCTTCAAAAGCCTGACGTTACCGTTTCTCACAGATTAAACAATAATCCCGTTTCTCCTCAAATAATGAACAGAGATTAAATATTTTAAAAAGTACAAAAGGAGCACAACATAATCACAAAAGGAGGGAAAATAAATTTAATTCAATTAAAGTATCAGCTGTTTTCACAGTTTTTTATAGAATATGTAAAATTCTAATTAAAGTGAGAGCAAGCGGGATGTTTTTGGTGTTATTCTTCAAGTTATGTAACTTATAAAACTTTTAAAATCATATGTTGAGGCTTGAGGAAAAATGAAAAGTCAGGATTGATCTGATATGACTGTTTTCTTCATTAATCGTTTATAAAATGTCAGTTTTTAATCAAACCAGAAAATATTCACGTTGACGATAAGAAAAAAATATTTCTTTATGAATCACTGCTGCAAGTGTACACATGCAGCAGTAATCAGAATATGAGTCACATTATCCAGGTAAATTAGTCCAACTAAGTGTACACATGCAGGAGTAATCAGACTATGAGTCACATTATCCAGGTACGTTAGTCCGACTAAGTGTACACATGCAGCAGTAATCAGAATATGAGTCACATTATCCAGGTAAATTAGTCCAACTAAGTGTACACATGCAGGAGTAATCAGACTATGAGTCACATTATCCAGGTACGTTAGTCCGACTAAGTGTACACATGCAGCAGTAATCAGACTATGAATCACATTATCCAGGTACGTTAGTCCAACTAAGTGTACACATGCAGGAGTAATCAGACTATGAGTCACATTATCCAGGTACATTAGTCCGACTAAGACTCGATCGGTTTTAGTGTTCACATGACATGAAGAAAACTGAATTAGTGTGTGTGTGTGTGTTCTTGTCTTTCTATGCTTTTGTGGACCAACCCTTGGAAAAACACCTTTCGTATGGGGACATTTTCCCTCATTTGGACATTTTGTCTGGTCCATGTAAGAAAAATGCAAAAACACAAATGGAAAAACCTGAAAACACTTGGGGAATCGACACACAAAGAAACCAAGCCAACATTACTTATAAAGCACTTTAAAAACAACAACAGCTGAAAAAAGTGCCGTAAATCAGAGAGAAGTAAAACAACTAAAATATAAAAACATAAAAAAAGAACAAAACAGACAATAAAACAATAAAATATTGTAAAAAAAATATAAGAAAATAATCATAAAAACAACCCAAATGGAAAAGGTCTTACAACAAAAAGGCGTAAAATCAACGTCTCGTATTTGAGCCAGAGAGTAGTGTGTGTGTGTGTGTGTGTCTGATCAAACAGTGAAAATGCTCCAAACGTCTTTTCCTCCTCTTTACGTATTTATTTAATTTCACTTTCCTGAAAAATACCCCCCAAAAATGAAATGTCTTTTAAAAAAAGACATTTCTGATGCAGAGAGTGAGAGAGAGAGAGAGAGAGAGAGAGAAAATGAGCATCTTTTCCTGTTTTGTTGCTTCTCTTAAGTTTGTTTTTATTCATGGCTGCTGCAGACGCTGAGTTATTGCTCTGCTCACAGAGTGCTGCCTCTGCAGTGTGTGAGCGCGCACACACACACACACACACACACACACACACACACACACATTTATATTCCCCAGTGAAGGTGCTGCTGGGTTTTGTGGGAGAAGAAGGTGAAGAAGGAATTTTGAACAGCAGAGAGCGGATAAACAGTTTTCCTCTGGGATCTACAGCAGATATGGATTAGAGAGAGAGAGGGGGCGGAGAGAGAGAGAGAGAGAGAGAGGGAGGGAAGGAGAGAGAGAGGGGGAGAGAGAGAGAGAGAGAGGGAGGGAAGGAGAGAGAGCAGTGATATCTATGGCAACAACAGCACCTGAATACTTGATGTGGTTGTTATTTTGTTGAAGAGAAGCAGAAACATCCTGTGAGTGAGTGAGTGAGTGAGTGAGTGAGTGAGTGAGTGAGTGAGTGAGTGAGTGATTGGAGCCTCAAATACTGACTGTGTTGAGATATTGATCACACTTATTAACACATGGACATGATGTCAAACACACACACACAGGCAGGAGTTTGTCCTTGTTGAGCAGACAGACAGACAGACAGACGGACAGACAGACGGACAGAGATGAAAAGCTCGCCGAGCTTTGAATAAAAAATCATTTAAATTCAAGGAGAATCTCAGATGTAAACACAAACTCTCTCCCTTTACTCTTCTCCTCCATGAATACGTGATGTTCTTCTTCTTCAGCCGCGTGCTCTTTCACTGCTCTGTTGTCTCCACGGGGAGGTCAGGGGTCAGGTGGGTCATGTGACCTGTCTCTCAGCGCGTTTACTATGTTGTGTTTAACGTCTATTTTGTGTTTGTGTGTGGAATTTGAATTTCAACTTTTTTCTGAACTTAATCATCTGAACACACTGCAGAAGCTGACATTGATTTTTATTAGGTTTTCCTACAGGAAACTGATGTTTGAAAACACTAATGATTTTAGCTGCTGGTCCACTGCTGCCTCGTGTGGACACTTTGTGTCACTGAGGGAAGTCTCAGTGAAGGATTTGACAAAATAAGACATTTGAACTTAGTGATGGAGGCAACAGTGGATCAACAACTCCTGTGTGTGTGATGTTAAAATCACTGGTTTTCTCTATGGGCTTTGGTGTGGGAGAGTGAGTGGTTTATAAACTTCACTTTCCTGTTGGTAAAAGTTTTGTCGAACAGTGAGATAAAGACGCGAAACGTGTTCTTATCGTATCATGTCATCGTGTTTCAGTGAGGGCGAGCATCTGTGTCTCAGGCTGGTTCTCAGATACAGTGCAATTTAAACACAACACGATGCCTTTAAGGGGAACAGAAGTGTTGTCAGTGCAGGTTATACACACACACACACACACACACACACACACACCTAACATCTGTCAGACTTGTGTCTCTGTGCTCCTTTGATTCATTGCTCTGCTGGTAAATTTCAGGCTCACTGCAGTTTTGTGTGTATCCACATCTGTGTGTGTGTGTGTGTGTGTGTGTGAAGATGTGTAGATCAGGAAAAGAAAAAAAAAAAAAAGCCCACACAAATTGTGTGTCTTCTGTGACACGGTTTGTAACGTGTTCACCTGATGAGACGACAATAAGGAGACACCGTGTCAGCGTTTAATTTCCTGTGACGCTCACAGAGCAGCAGATCAGTGCCGGCTCCACGTCGGGATTATTTATCCGTTTGTTTGGGTTTGAAATGCAACTCGACTGAAAAAATAATCCTCAAATTATCTTTTGAAAACAAAGAGTAAGGGATTAAAGGACACAGAGAATGCTATAATCTGTTTTTTAAAATTCTTCTCATTTTATAGTTTATTTTGAAGCGACCGTGAACTTGAAAAGCCTTTCCACATGTTTCACAAGAAAACGGCTTCTCACTTGTGTGAACTATTTTTATTCGTTGAAGAATGTAAACATGACAGATTTAAAGCTTAAAGGTACGTTTTAATTTCTTTTTCACTGATTTTTTTTATGTTTTTAACTGTCATTTGTATATAAATATGAAATGTTTTCACATTTTGATAATCGGTTATCACCACGATACGATGTTAACACAATATTTAAATCAAGATATTGGATATTATTACGATATTTAAATCACAATATGATATTATCACGATATTTAAATCACAATGTGATATTATTACTATATTTTGATCACGATATTTAAAACACGATACGATATTATCACGATTTTTAAATCACAATACGATTTTATCACGATTTTTAAATCACAATACGATATTATTACGATATTTAAAACAGGATACAATACTATCACGATATTTATGTCATGTGTGATGTATATAAGGGTCATAGACGGAAATGTATGAACTGGAACAGAAAACAAGCAGAGAGAGAGAGAGAGAGAGAGAGAGAGAGAGAGATCCATACACACACTTTAATTGATTGATTGATTGAACACAGTGTGTGTGTGTATTGATGTAGCCGCTCTCTCCAGACCTGAGCTCAATAATCTCCAACTTCAAACAAACATCAGCAGAAGAAGAAGAAGAAGAAGAAGAAGAGCAGGTTAAACATAAATGAAGGTGAAGGACAAGACGAGACTTCAGGAACAGTAACGTTAAATGAGAAGAAAGATGGAAAAAAAGGAGGATTAGAAGGTGAGGAGACGAGGAGAGATGAAGGATGAAGGATTCTGATGTGACCACAGATTAGGTTTTTAATCTCACACGAGCTCACTCGTCCTCCAAGATGAAAAGAAGAAAATAAAAGGACAAATGTGTTCAGTCCTTTATTAAAGCTGGACAAGTGTTTGCTCTGGTCAACAGGGGGCAGTAGAGAGAGAATAATCTGACTTTGACACATTCGTTTCACTTCATAATAGTTTTTTATTGTGAAATCTACATCATTTCATATCAAAACAAATGCTTTTACTTTGAAATTCAACATAAAACAAGTTTTTTCTTTACATCCTTTTTTGCCTGTCCTTCTATATTTCCTTTGTTAGCTATCTATCTTTCCTTCCTTCCTTCCGTGTCTCTCCTTAACTTCCTCTTCTTTTTTTCCTCCTCCTTTCTCTTTTCACTCCCTCCATTTTTCCCTTCTCTCTTTATGCCACACACACACACACACACACACACACACACACACACACACTTCCTCTAATGGCCCCATTTAGACAATGTGTCGCATCAGCAGCTCGTATGGTTGAATAATGAGGAGAAGAAGATGAGGAGTGTGTGTGCGTGAGCGTGTTTGTGTGTGCG
>NC_058037.1:19928733-19964722 GCF_019176455.1 Solea senegalensis
TGTTCCTGGTGCATTGTGGGTAAACGCGACTGAATCAAACAAGGAGTTCTTCACCAAAATCCCCCCCGAGTTAAACTGATCACGTGAATCACTTAACTACCCCTTAAAAATACTTTATTATTATAATTTATTAATTTACTTAGCGTTTGTTTGTGTGTTTTTGTTCTTTTTCGGAGGTAGAATCAAGTTTTTGCGACGAGAATCTTAAAAAAAAAAATCGGTGATGTCATATTGATACGTGTGAGGAGTTAACCAAGCGCTGGTTAAGAAGAAATTTAATGACGGCGAGTAAAACTGCAAGTTTTGTTTTTGAAAAATTTTGGCTAAACTTCGTCAAAAGTAAGAAATAATTGGGGATTAATTCACTTCTCCTCGGGATGAACTGTATTGAGATGAAATCAGCTCGACTAACACGCACGTTTATTATTATTTTGATCTTGTCCAACGATGACTCTGCGTTTCTCGGCGGGAGAAAAATGACGCGTAAATTCTTAAAAAATATATTTCCCTTCATCTCGTCCTTTAAGGGCTGTTCCACTAAAATCACTAAAATTATTATTTTTTTGGGTGAAGGTGATTTTATTTTGATATTTGATTAAAAACACTGTATGCATATTACAGTCATTATCATATTATTATTGTTATTACTATTATTAATAATAATAATAATAATAATAATAATAATAATAATAATAATAATAATAATAAAATTGACTTTGCAGGAAGTTTGAATCACAAACAGGAAGTTTTTTTTTTTCTCGCTATGACTGTGAAACGTTGATTCATGCGTACAGCCCTTCACTCACTCACTCGCATTCACAGACATTACCCAACTATGCTAATCCTCATGCACACGTCATCGTTCCCTCTCACCGTCACCTCCCCCTCTGCTCCGCCCCCTCCCGTCTTCTCCAATGAGAACACAGCGAAGGATAAAGGGAGTTTGGTGGAGAAAAAAGTTGCGGCTGGTTCTTATTTTGATATTTGAATATTTGACAAAAACTTTTGTTGTTTTTTTTTTTCGAGTGATAAATGAGAAATGGAAGAAATCTTTCTGTACCTTTTAAAAAGCAAATTATTTAACCTTATATCAGTTTGAGTTACTTACACCCTATAGCATAGAGTGGCATATTTAGTTCAATGTATAAAAAAAAAAAGCAAGACCATAATTCTGTCCTTTTTTCTCTTAATTTTATCGTGTTCCATTTTTCTGCTGAGGAAAATAAACTGGATTAGAGGATGTCTGTGTTTTTCTTCATGTTCACTAATGTGTGAAAGTAAAAAATAAACAAATAAATAAAAAGCTTATCAATTGTTCTATACAATCTAAGATATCTAAAGTAATCAACAACCTGAATATTATCTACAATCTAATTTTATCTAAAATAATCTAATGTAATCTACAATAATATCATGTAATCTATCTGTAATTCTATACATTTTTGTATTTAAAAATAAATCACAAATTTTCCCCCAAAATAAAAAAGAATAATCATGACCATAAACCATGTTAAACTTTGTTAAAAATAAATATAATTTTAATAGAATTCAACACATTGTATCTTTTAATTTTTTTTTAAACAAAGATCTAAAACAAAAATGAAACAAAGATCGCTCGGACGTACGAACACCAGGATCTGTAACTGTCGATGTCTCTACTTCAAATACATGTACTGAAAGAAAACACTTGAAAAAGCTTTTTTTAAAAGATTTAAAAAATCTAAAATATATTCAAAAATGTTCCATATCCAAGAGGTTGGCAGTTTTAACAGTGTAGTTTTCCTAGTAGGAAAAGAAGAAAGCACAAATAAAAACTTGATATTAACAACCAACCATGACATAAACAATTTTACCTGCTAATCTGGATTGGATCCACATGAAATTTAGTCCAATGGTAAGATTTCTGATCCTACACACGTGCACCAAATTCCGTTCAAATCCGATGAGTTTTGACAGAGATGTTAACATTTATTTTCACACTTTTGCCCATTATAAGAAAATGGGAGTTCTTGAAAGTTTGATCGTGCTTTGTGATGTCATAAGTGGGCGGAGTCTCACCAACATTGAATGGGAACATACTTGGGTGATCACCTACCCCACATTGATCCAACAAAGAAAAAAAAACTGCAGACAGGAAGTTGCTCACGGAAGGACAAACTTACAAAATAAAGCCATGAAAACAACCTGCTTAAGGAAGTGAATATTTTCATCACAAAGAAAAGCAAAAATAATGACATTAATGACACTAAACAACTGTAAATGAGCCAAAAATATTTTATTTTTTATAGATTTAATTTATGTTTAAACTATCACGTTTATATCTTTTTATGGAAAGATCATTCAAACACAGACTGATCATTAGAAACATTACTCTGTGTGAACAGCAGATGGTGCTGTAGGACAGCAGGTGGAAATATAAAGGTTTTCATCATCTGTCTCTTTTCAGTTCCTGTTTCCATCATTTTTCCTTCTTAAAATGTAAAATACCTTTTAAATTTTTTTTATATTTTGTCTTAATCTGTGACCGAGGGACATTTTCAATTCACGCTACTGCACAACTGGAAACTGAATTTATATTTATTATATAATAGGTATTAATGGTGTTTATAGCTAATGTAATGTAATGTAATGTAATCTAAAACTAAAACTAAATTAAAATAATCTAATTGTTTTAGATATTTACAATTATCTAATGTAATCTAATCTGAGATACTCTACAATAATCTAATTGTATCTAATCTAATCTAATCTGCGATAATCTACAATAATCTAATTGTATCTAATCTAAAATAATCTACAATGATCTATTTTTATCAAAAATAATCTATTTTTTATCTAAAATAATCTAAAATAGTATAAAATAATCTAATGTAATCTAATCGACAAGTATCTAAGTGTATCTACAATTATCTAAGTGTATCTAAAATAATCTAATTGTATTTTAAATAATCTACAATAATATAATGTAATTCAAAATAATCTACAATAATCTAATCTAAAATATTCAATAATAATCTAATTGTATCCACAATAATCTAACCTAAAATCATGTACAATAATATAATATAATCTAATATGAAATAGTATAAAAATAATTGAATGTACTGTAATCTAATCTTATCTAATCTAATCTACAATAATCTAAAAGTGTGACATGTTAAAGAGCAGGACAGATGGTTGACCCGATGATCAGCAGGTGGCGCTCTACTCTGTTAACATTGAAACACTCAGGAGGGTCCTGAACTCACACACAGTCTCTCTCTCTGTGTGTGTGTGTGTGTGAGTTGAGACTCAGACTCGTTTCACCGTCAGCAGCTACACACACACACACGCACACACACACACACACACACACTGACAGTGTGACTCGGTTGAAGCAGCTTCTGTCTCCTCTTCAGTATCTCCTGTGTGTGTGTCTGTGTGTGTGTTGTTTTTTGTTGTTTGTTTGTTGTTGTTGTTGTTTCGCGGGAAACATGATGAGCTCGTGCTGACAGAAGGACCGGGGCTGCGGGCGCCGCCGCCTCCTCTTCACCGGAGAATGAAGCGCGTGTGTCGGAGGCTGGCGGTGGCCGTGGCGGTGCTGGTGTGGCTGGGAGCGCTCGTTTACCTGCTGGTGCTCAGCCGGAGGAGGCTGCCGGAGCTCGGCACCGGACCCGGAGCGGGACCGGGACCCGGACCGGGAGAGACGGCGTACAGCAGCAGCAGCCAGGTGAAGTACAACACCTTTACTCCGTGTGTGTGTGCGTGTGTGACGACATTCAAACTCACGTTTACGCCGTAAACTGTGATAATTATCATTTAAAACAAACATTCATGCCCCGTTTGTGTAGTTTTGTTACGTGTTGTTGTTGACGTTAAGTTTTAATGCTCATTCTGGTGATAAATCCAGTAAAAAAATCACCATAAATGACATATATTATGACTTTAAATTGACATTAATGTCTCTGTTTTATTGTTTTAAAGGCTCTTAATTTGTTGTTATTTTGCTCTTTTGCTGTTGTGTAGCTCACTCGGGTCATACATTCAGGAAAACTGCATCAAAAGAGGCTTTAATGTCTTTTTTTGTTGTTTTATTGTTATTGTTGTTGTTTTACAATATTTTCACGGCACTCTTGAAGTTTGTCAGTTTTTATCTGTGTAGTTTGGTTTTAAAGCTCACGCTGGTGATAAATCCAGTACAGTTGCATGAATGATGACCTTAAATTGATAATTGTCTAATTTTCATACTTTTATGGCTATTGAATTGTTGATATTTTGTTGTTCTTCACCTCCTCGTCGGTACACGTCGTAGTTTGGTCATTTTGTATGTGTGTAGTTTTGCTCAGTGTGGTTATAAACATCCCCGTGCATCAATAGAGGCTTTGAAGTCACATTAATGGTTCATGTTGTTGTTGTTTCTCAGTATTTACACTCACGTCTCTGTGTGTCTGTGTAGTTTGGACTCAAATCTCACTGTGGTGCCGTAAAAAACACATCATTTCCTCTTATTTTGTTCCTGTGTTTTGTCGCTGTTTTCTTGTCGTCCACATTAACTCTTACTGTTTTATGCATCGTTTTCAGTTCAGGTGGTAAAACAGAAAATAAGACTATCAAATATCAAATATTAATGCCTCCTTTGTGTTCTTTTATGATGATTGTACTTCATTTCAGGTGCAAATGAACCAAAGGCTCAAAACAATTGAGCTGTTTCCTGTTTTAGGAAAAGTTTTCAGGGTTTTTAAGGTAAATTTAGTTTAAACACATTTAAAGAAGAAAGTTTGTGAAAGAATTCTTTTGAATAGATGCTTCAATGTAAGAAAAATGTTTATGATGTTTTTAGTCAGTCATCATCTACCGCTTTATCCTCCACCAGAGGGTCGTGGGGGGTGCTGTGCCAATCTCAGCTACATCGGGCGATAGGCGGGGTACACCCTGGACAGTTCGCCAGTCCATCACAGGGCCTTATGATGATGTTTTCATGATTTTTAAGGTGTTTTGCTTCAGTGTAAATTTAGTTTAAATACATTTATTGAAGTAAAATGCTCAAATTAAAAATAAAAAACGTTGAAAATGTTTTTACAGTGTTGCTTTGCCCCATGTTATAATTAAATTTCCTGCCAAATCCGTAATCTGCATCAAATCTGAATGAAGTCTGTATGACAGGGTGTCTGACCCTGCACACACGTACCACATATTTTGCTCAAATCCGATGAGTGTTGACCAAGATATTTTACTTTATCTTTACAGTTTTGCCCATTGTACGAGAATGGGATTTTTTTGGAAGTTTGACAACTGTTTGTGACGTCATCGGTGGGCGGGTTCTTACCAAAATTGAATGGGAACATACTCCGGCAATCGTCTACCCGTCACCAAAAATAAATGACAAAAAAAAATGTTTTCTATATTATTTTTATATAAAAGCAAAGAAAATTCTCGTTTTTTACGTAAAAAAAAAGGATAATATTTTACCTCCTGTGTGTGCGTCACACGATCGCCTCTGTAGATTATGGTGTAATTTGTAATCTCCCAGGATGAAAAGCGGCGGCGCTGCAGTCATACGTCGTTCCTCTGTCGGAGCCGTAATCGTTCTATAAATTAATTATCAGATTTGCTGCGGCTCCTTTTTGAAGATAATTAGGTTTGTTCTGGACACGGTTTGCTTCCTGACTCTGTGTGTGTGTGTGTGTGTTATATGCAAAACACCCACAGTGTGTTAGCGGTAGCCGCTGAGCTAAATCACACAAATGATCCCGACTTTCTTACCTTTACTTTATTGAACTGGAAACACAAAAAGTAAAAAAGCTATAAGAATATTTAGTAATATTTGATGAAACCCCCTATTTTTACATCTACTGTATATATATATGTATGTATGTAATTTATTTAATAAATCATCGTGACTATGACATGTGACAGAACGACGATTCCGTCTGTTCAAGATAAATGATATACTTGACCAACAGGGTTCAAATGGTCTGTGATATTGTGAGAATATGCTTTGCCGCTTTATTTTGGCGTCACACAGCGTTTTCAAATCCCTGCACCAAAGTCCATTGAGAAAAACACCGATATTACATCACAGGTCACACAGGAGTTGTCAATGCTCCGCTGCCTCCGTCAGCAAATTTGGCCTTTGAATTCCTTCTTTTGGACGTATTTTAGTGACACAAAGTGACCACACGGGGCAGCAGTAGACCAGCAGCTCCTGTGTCCCTGCCAGCTAAAATCACTGATTTTCTGTATGGAGTTTGGTGTGGGAGAGTGAGTGGTTTACAAACTTCACTTTCCTTGTCATAAAAGCTGTTAAATGACGAGATAAAGTGACAAACACGTTCTTAAGACATTATAAGTGTATGAGCCTTTTAAGTGGCTATTTTTTCTGAATCCTCCCCTTTTTGAACACTCTGATATGAGTTCACTTAAACTGTCACCGGGTTGTGCGTAATTGAATGTTGTTTACTCTCCCGCACTCCTTATTATTGTCCTAATTACAGAATAATCACGTTATTATGAATGTCTCCCGCGGTCGTGTTGGGGCGTGAGGCGATGTGAGGCAGGTCGCAGCTCGTACAAAATCCTCCTGTGGAAGTGGAAAGAAAATGTTTTAAATCAGCAGGTAGTTCCTGAGAACTCCTCTGAATATAGACATATATATAGACGTGTGTGTGTCTGTGTGTGTGTGTCTGTGTGTGTGTGTCGCAGGAGTTGTTGTGAACTTGTGACAGTGAAAGACTAAAATCCTCATCTTCCCGTTCCTCGCAGGATTAACTCGCTCTGCTGTCGAGCTCCAGCGCGAGCACACGAGCGCTTATGTGCAGGATCACACCCTCATCTGCATGTGCACACACGTGTGTGTGTGTCTGTGTGTGTGTGTGTGTGTGTGTGAGGCAGCAGCAGCAGTGTGGCAGCTCGTGTCCTCAGGCTGGCACAGAGTCTTTCTGGGTTTTTTCCTCTCTCTTCAAACGTCCAAACACTGAAGAGGAAACGATCTGTTGGTTCAGTGAGGACACACACACACACACACACAGTCAATGACACCTCACCCTAACCTTTAACCTTTAACCTAATTGTAAGTCTAAAACCAGGTCTTAAACCCAGATAAAGACATTTTTAAGAGGTGTCAGTCGTTGGGTAAATGGTCCTCACAAAGACACACACATGAAACCCATTTTATATTTTAACAACTTTAAAGGGCTTTTTTTTTAAGGGATAATTTAGATTAAAACGGAGGATTATTTTCTTTGAAAAACTTAGATATTAAGGAATTCAGATACAAAACACAATTTAAAATGATGAAAAATGAAGGACAGGCCCCTCCTACACACAAACAAATAAATAATTATAATAATATGAAAGGTTTGTAAAAAAAAAAAATCTTTGTGAGGACCATAAACACTTTTTGGTGAGTTTAAAGGGCTTTTGTAAGGGATAAGACTTACAGTAGATTTATTATTAATATTTAGTGGATAGAGATCATTTCTTTAAATGACTGCTTTATTTAAAGGAATTCAGTTAAAAAAAACAAATAAGATATAAAATACAATTTAAAGAAAGGTAAAAAGAGGTAAAACTCTGCTTAATGGTCAAGGAGTGTCCACACTGAGACAGCTGTGACAGAAAGTGTGTGTGAGTTCTTGTATGTGTATCTTCACGAGGACCAAAACAAACTTACTGGTTTTGTCCTCACAGGACCTGGTTTTAGGCATAGAATTAAGGGTAAAGATAAGGTTTTTTTTAGTCTGTTCTAATGCAGTCCTGACAAGAGCTGCACAAACCTGAGTGTGTGTGTGTGTGTGTGTGTGTGTGTGAGAGATGAATTTTGTGAAGTTTCTTCTTCAGTAACATCAGCAGCAACAGCACAGCAGCAGCAGCAGTAACAGCAACAGCAGTAACAGCCAGTAACAGCAGCAACAGCAACAGCAGCAGCAGTAACAGCAGCAGTAACAGCAGTAACAGTAACAGCAGCAGCAGCAGCAGTAACAGTAACAGCAGCAGCAGCAGCAGCAGCAGCAGCAGCAGTAACAGTGCAGCAGCAGCAGCAGCAGCAGCAGCAGCAGTAACAGCAGCAGCAGCAGTAACAGTAGCAGCAGCAGCAGCAGTAGCAGTAACAGCAGCAGTAACAGTAGCAGCAGCAGCACAGCAGCAGTAACAGCAGTAACAGTAACAACAGCAGCAGTAACAGCAGCAGCAGTAACAGTAACAACAGCAGCAGCAGCAGCAGTAGCAGCAGCAGCAGCAGCAGCAGCAGTAACAGTAAAGCAGCAGCAGCAGCAGCAGTAACAGTAGCAGCAGCAGCAGTAACAGTAACAGCAGCAGTAACAGCAGCAGCGGCAGCAGCAGTAACAGCAGCAAGCAGCAGCAGCAGTAACAGTAAAAAGCAACAGCAGTAACAGTAACAGCAGCAGCAGCAGCAGTAACAGTAACAGCAACGCAGCAGCAGCAGTACAGCAGCAGCAGTAGCAGTAACAGCAGCAGTAAAGCAGCAAACAAACAGCAGCAGCAGTAACAGTAACAGCAGCAGCAGTAACAGTAACAACAGCAGCAGCAGTAACAGTAACAACAGCAGCAGCAGCAGTAACAGTAACAGCAGCAGCAGTAACAAACAGCAGTAACAGTAACAGTAACAGCAGCAGCAGCAGCCAGTAGCAGCAGTAACAGCAGCAGTAGTAGCAGCAGCAGCAGCAGTAACAGCAGCAGTAACAGTACAGCAGCAGCAGCAGCAGTAACAGTAACAACAGTAACAGCAGCAGCAGCAGCAGCAGTAACAGCAGCAGCAGTAACAGGCAGCAGCAGCAGTAACAGTAACAGCAGCAGCAGCAGCAGCAGTAACAGCAGCAGCAGCAGTAACAGTAGCAGCAGCAGCAGCAGTAACAGTAGCAGCAGCAGCAGTAACAGTGTGGCAGCAGGTAACAACAGTAGCAGTAACAGTAACAGGCAGCAGCAGTAACAGCAGTAGCAGCAGCAGTAACAACAGCAGCAGCAGTAACAGCAGCAGCAGCAGCAGTAACAGTAACAGTAACAGCAGCAGTAACAGCAGCAGCAGCAGCAGCAGTAACAGTAGCAGCATTAACAGCAGCAGCAGCAGCAAACAGCAGCAGTAACAGTACAGCAGCAGCAGTAACAACAGCAGCAGCAGTAACAACAGCAGCAGTATTTAACTCTGGTCACTGTCAGGGAGATTAAAGTGCTAATGGAGACGACTCATGTTTTGTTATTAAACCCAAGTGACGGCTCAACACAAGGTCCCGCGCGGCGGCGGACACTGAAAGACACTTAGAGACACTTAGAGACGCCTTAGCTGTGATTTATTTGCCGCACAAACGCACATTTGTCCACCTGACGAGACAGATCTGGGTCACAATTCACAGGATTGTCAGACTCCGAGGCCTGGACGTGACAGTTTTAGGACACAAATTAAAAACCAGGCAGACATGAAACTGTGACACTTTTACATCAGCGTCGGCGCTCTGCATTATTGATTTATCACAGAGTGAGAGTCCACTTTGCTCAGATATGAGCAGGAGGACAAATATTCTGAACCTGATCTTAATGGTCTCGTGTTTGAGGAAGAAAAAGAAGCTGCCAGTGGATTAAAGCTTATCAATAACATCTGGACATTTAACCTCATAAAGAAAACTAGCAATTTAACATCACAGCACACAGTTGATCCACTGCTGCCTCCATCACTGAGTTCAAGTGTCTTATTTGATTAATCCTGTGTTTGAAATCCTTCGTTCAGATTGACCTCAGTGACACAAAGTGACCACACGAGGCAGCAGCAGACCAGCAGCTCCTGTGTCCCCGTGAGCTTAAATCACTCGTTTTCTCTATGGGCTTTGGTGTGGGAGAGTGAGTGGTTTATGATCTAATAAAATAAAGTTCAGGTGAGAGGAAGTCTCTCGAAAATAAGTCAATGCAGATTGTGCGTGTGTGTGCGTGTGTGTGTGTGTGTGTGCGCACTCGTGTCTCTGCGCTGGTGCGAAAATTGTAATTCTCACCTTGATGCGCGTTGGATTGAGCCATCAATCTAGTTTATAGCGAGCGGAGGCTAAGATGAGGATAAAGAGAGTGGGGGGGGAGATAACAGGGAGAGGGTGAGAGAGAGAGAGACTCTGAAAGTAAGTGAGAGTGAAAACACAGACAGTGACAGGGAAACAATATGAGACTGAGAGAAGAGGAGGAGGAGAGACGGATACAATACAAGAGAAAGGAGAGAATATAGGAGGGAGGGAGGGAAGGAGTTGAGCAGGAGAACAGGGAGACGACAGGGAGCAAATGAACTGGTTTAAAGGAGACAGAGTACAAGCTGTTTTCACTGTCGCCAGTCATTTGTGCTCAATGTGTCGTTTCTTTGCTCGGTGCGAGTTACAGCCAGTTACTGTGTGTGTGTGTGTGTGTGTGTGTGCGTGTGCGTGTGTAACATTAAAGAAGAAGAAGTCTCTCAGCGAGAGGACAAAAGTTCAACGATTCTGCAAATGAAGCGACTTTATTTTTTTTAGCCACTTAACAAAAGAGGAGAATCTACACTCTCCCCGAGTCTACGATGTTATAAAATACACGTTCACGTCTTTCAACAACTCCTGTGTGTGTGTGTGTGTGTGATGTTAAAATCACTGGTTTTCTCTATGGTCTTTGGTGCAGGAGAGTGAGTGGTAAACATCTGTCTCACAGTGAGATAAAGAACGTGAACGACATTTAATCAGGTGAATCTTTTGTTTTCCCGGTTTTTTTTTGTTTTTCAGGCTTGAGTTCACTGAGAGTGAGAAGAGCAAGCGTCATTTAAATTTAGATTTATCACCTGATGATGCCTGTGTGTGTGTGTGTGTGTGTGTGTGTGTGTAGACAGATAATTTTGCAGTCAAAGATGCTTGATTATGCTGCATAAAAGAAATCACATTTATGCTGATTCTTGCTGTTTTTTTTCTGGATGGTGTGAATCATTTATAAAGGAGGAGGAGGAGGAGGAGGAGGAGGAGCACAAACACTCTTCCCTGTGCTTTCTTAATGCAGGACTGACGCCATGATTACTAAACGACCTGTCGCCGTGAAAGCATCACGGCGACAGGTCGTTTAGCTGAAAACAGCAAAAACAACACAACACGACTGAGCTCGTGTCATCGGATGTTGACCTCTGACCCCTGTGGCCTTTGCCTCGTTAAACACTCTTCAAAAGCCTGACGTTACCGTTTCTCACAGATTAAACAATAATCCCGTTTCTCCTCAAATAATGAACAGAGATTAAATATTTTAAAAAGTACAAAAGGAGCACAACATAATCACAAAAGGAGGGAAAATAAATTTAATTCAATTAAAGTATCAGCTGTTTTCACAGTTTTTTATAGAATATGTAAAATTCTAATTAAAGTGAGAGCAAGCGGGATGTTTTTGGTGTTATTCTTCAAGTTATGTAACTTATAAAACTTTTAAAATCATATGTTGAGGCTTGAGGAAAAATGAAAAGTCAGGATTGATCTGATATGACTGTTTTCTTCATTAATCGTTTATAAAATGTCAGTTTTTAATCAAACCAGAAAATATTCACGTTGACGATAAGAAAAAAATATTTCTTTATGAATCACTGCTGCAAGTGTACACATGCAGCAGTAATCAGAATATGAGTCACATTATCCAGGTAAATTAGTCCAACTAAGTGTACACATGCAGGAGTAATCAGACTATGAGTCACATTATCCAGGTACGTTAGTCCGACTAAGTGTACACATGCAGCAGTAATCAGACTATGAATCACATTATCCAGGTACGTTAGTCCAACTAAGTGTACACATGCAGGAGTAATCAGACTATGAGTCACATTATCCAGGTAAATTAGTCCGACTAAGTGTACACATGCAGCAGTAATCAGAATATGAGTCACATTATCCAGGTACGTTAGTCCGACTAAGTGTACACATGCAGCAGTAATCAGACTATGAATCACATTATCCAGGTACGTTAGTCCGACTAAGTGTACACATGCAGCAGTAATCAGACTATGAATCACATTATCCAGGTACGTTAGTCCAACTAAGTGTACACATGCAGGAGTAATCAGACTATGAGTCACATTATCCAGGTACATTAGTCCGACTAAGACTCGATCGGTTTTAGTGTTCACATGACATGAAGAAAACTGAATTAGTGTGTGTGTGTGTGTTCTTGTCTTTCTATGCTTTTGTGGACCAACCCTTGGAAAAACACCTTTCGTATGGGGACATTTTCCCTCATTTGGACATTTTGTCTGGTCCATGTAAGAAAAATGCAAAAACACAAATGGAAAAACCTGAAAACACTTGGGGAATCGACACACAAAGAAACCAAGCCAACATTACTTATAAAGCACTTTAAAAACAACAACAGCTGAAAAAAGTGCCGTAAATCAGAGAGAAGTAAAACAACTAAAATATAAAAACATAAAAAAATGACAAAACAGACAATAAAACAATAAAATATTGTAAAAAAATATAAGAAAATAATCATGAAAACAACCCAAATGGAAAAGGTCTTACAACAAAAAGGCGTAAAATCAACGTCTCGTATTTGAGCCAGAGAGTAGTGTGTGTGTGTGTGTGTCTGATCAACAGTGAAAATGCTCCAAACGTCTTTTCCTCCTCTTTACGTATTTATTTAATTTCACTTTCCTGAAAAATACCCCCCAAAAATGAAATGTCTTTTAAAAAAAGACATTTCATATGCAGAGAGTGTGAGAGAGAGAGAGTGAGAGAGACAGAGAGAGAGACAGAGAGAGAGTGAGAGAAAATGAGCATCTTTTCCTGTTTTGTTGCTTCTCTTAAGTTTGTTTTTATTCATGGCTGCTGCAGACGCTGAGTTATTGCTCTGCTCACAGAGTGCTGCCTCTGCAGTGTGTGAGCGCACACACACACACACACACACACACACACACACACACACACACACATTTATATTCCCCAGTGAAGGTGCTGCTGGGTTTTGTGGGAGAAGAAGGTGAAGAAGGAATTTTGAACAGCAGAGAGCGGATAAACAGTTTTCCTCTGGGATCTACAGCAGATATGGATTAGAGAGAGAGAGGGGGGGCGGGAAGGAGAGAGAGAGAGAGGGAGGGAGAGGAGAGAGGGGAGAGAGAGAGAGAGGGAGGGAAGGAGAGAGAGCAGTGATATCTATGGCAACAACAGCACCTGAATACTTGATGTGGTTGTTATTTTGTTGAAGAGAAGCAGAAACATCCTGTGAGTGAGTGAGTGAGTGAGTGAGTGAGTGAGTGAGTGAGTGAGTGAGTGAGTGATTGGAGCCTCAAATACTGACTGTGTTGAGATATTGATCACACTTATTAACACATGGACATGATGTCAAACACACACACACAGGCAGGAGTTTGTCCTTGTTGAGCAGACAGACAGACAGACAGACGGACAGACAGACGGACAGAGATGAAAAGCTCGCCGAGCTTTGAATAAAAAATCATTTAAATTCAAGGAGAATCTCAGATGTAAACACAAACTCTCTCCCTTTACTCTTCTCCTCCATGAATACGTGATGTTCTTCTTCTTCAGCCGCGTGCTCTTTCACTGCTCTGTTGTCTCCACGGGGAGGTCAGGGGTCAGGTGGGTCATGTGACCTGTCTCTCAGCGCGTTTACTATGTTGTGTTTAACGTCTATTTTGTGTTTGTGTGTGGAATTTGAATTTCAACTTTTTTCTGAACTTAATCATCTGAACACACTGCAGAAGCTGACATTGATTTTTATTAGGTTTTCCTACAGGAAACTGATGTTTGTAAACACTAATGATTTTAGCTGCTGGTCCACTGCTGCCTCGTGTGGACACTTTGTGTCACTGAGGGAAGTCTCAGTGAAGGATTTGACAAAATAAGACATTTGAACTTAGTGATGGAGGCAACAGTGGATCAACAACTCCTGTGTGTGTGATGTTAAAATCACTGGTTTTCTCTCTGGGCTTTGGTGTGGGAGAGTGAGTGGTTTATAAACTTCACTTTCCTGTTGGTAAAAGTTTTGTCGAACAGTGAGATAAAGACGCGAAACGTGTTCTTATCGTATCATGTCATCGTGTTTCAGTGAGGGCGAGCATCTGTGTCTCAGGCTGGTTCTCAGTTAAACAGATACAGTGCAATTAAAACACAACACGATGCCTTTAAGGGGAACAGAAGTGTTGTCAGTGCAGGTTATACACACACACACACACACACACACACACACACACACTCACCTAACATCTGTCAGACTTGTGTCTCTGTGCTCCTTTGATTCATTGCTCTGCTGGTAAATTTCAGGCTCACTGCAGTTTTGTGTGTATCCACATCTGTGTGTGTGTGTGTGTGTGTGTGTGAAGATGTGTAGATCAGGAAAAGAAAAAAAAAAAAAAGCCCACACAAATTGTGTGTCTTCTGTGACACGGTTTGTAACGTGTTCACCTGATGAGACGACAATAAGGAGACACCGTGTCAGCGTTTAATTTCCTGTGACGCTCACAGAGCAGCAGATCAGTGCCGGCTCCACGTCGGGATTATTTATCCGTTTGTTTGGGTTTGAAATGCAACTCGACTGAAAAAATAATCCTCAAATTATCTTTTGAAAACAAAGAGTAAGGGATTAAAGGACACAGAGAATGCTATAATCTGTTTTTTAAAATTCTTCTCATTTTATAGTTTATTTTGAAGCGACCGTGAACTTGAAAAGCCTTTCCACATGTTTCACAAGAAAACGGCTTCTCACTTGTGTGAACTATTTTTATTCGTTGAAGAATGTAAACATGACAGATTTAAAGCTTAAAGGTACGTTTTAATTTCTTTTTCACTGATTTTTTTTATGTTTTTAACTGTCATTTGTATATAAATATGAAATGTTTTCACATTTTGATAATCGGTTATCACCACGATACGATGTTAACACAATATTTAAATCAAGATATTGGATATTATTACGATATTTAAATCACAATATGATATTATCACGATATTTAAATCACAATGTGATATTATTACTATATTTTGATCACGATATTTAAAACACGATACGATATTATCACGATTTTTAAATCACAATACGATTTTATCACGATTTTTAAATCACAATACGATATTATTACGATATTTAAAACAGGATACAATACTATCACGATATTTATGTCATGTGTGATGTATATAAGGGTCATAGACGGAAATGTATGAACTGGAACAGAAAACAAGCAGAGAGAGAGAGAGAGAGAGAGAGAGAGAGAGAGATCCATACACACACTTTAATTGATTGATTGATTGAACACAGTGTGTGTGTGTATTGATGTAGCCGCTCTCTCCAGACCTGAGCTCAATAATCTCCAACTTCAAACAAACATCAGCAGAAGAAGAAGAAGAAGAAGAAGAAGAAGAAGAAGAAGAAGAAGAAGAAGAAGAAGAGCAGGTTAAACATAAATGAAGGTGAAGGACAAGACGAGACTTCAGGAACAGTAACGTTAAATGAGAAGAAAGATGGAAAAAAAGCAGGATTAGAAGGTGAGGAGACGAGGAGAGATGAAGGATGAAGGATTCTGATGTGACCACAGATTAGGTTTTTAATCTCACTCGTCCTCCAAGATGAAAAGAAGAAAATAAAAGGACAAATGTGTTCAGTCCTTTATTAAAGCTGGACAAGTGTTTGCTCTGGTCAACAGGGGGCAGTAGAGAGAGAATAATCTGACTTTGACACATTCGTTTCACTTCATAATAGTTTTTTATTGTGAAATCTACATCATTACATATCAAAACAAATGCTTTTACTTTGAAATTCAACATAAAACAAGATTTTTCTTTACATCCTTTTTTGCCTGTCCTTCTATATTTCCTTTGTTAGCTATCTATCTTTCCTTCCTTCCTTCCTTCCGTGTCTCTCCTTAACTTCCTCTTCTTTTTTTCCTCCTCCTTTCTCTTTTCACTCCCTCCATTTTTCCCTTCTCTCTTTATGCCACACACACACACACACACACACACACACACACACTTCCTCCTAATGGCCCCATTTAGACAATGTGTCGCATCAGCAGCTCGTATGGTTGAATAATGAGGAGAAGAAGATGAGGGTGTGTGTTGTGTGTGTGTGTGTGTTAGTGTGCATGTGTGGGCGTATGTGTGCATGTGTGTGTGTGTGTGTGTGTGTGCATGGTCATTTTAGAGAAATATTACATCTGGAGTTTTTACTGAAGCTCCTGTTTATGTTTAGAGACAAAAATCACTGACACACACACACACACACACACACACACACACACACACAGAGGTTTAAAAATGACAAACGCTCTTTTAAGTCGATACAGACACAAAGTGCAGCTGCAGTTCCTCTCCTGGTGCCCTCCCCGTTTCCTGCCCTTGTTTCCTCCTCCCCCGTATTTCCTCTCCTCGTTTCCTCCTTGTATTTCCTCCCTTGTTTCCTCCCGTATTTCGTTTCCTCGCCTCCCCTTGTTTCCTGTCGTGGTTTCTTCCTTGCCCTCTGCTGGTTTCCTCTCCTCTTCTCCTGGTGTTTCCTCCTGCTTCCCTTGTTTCCTCTGCTGGTTTCCTCTCCTTGTATCTTCTGTTTCGTTTCCTCTATTTCCTCTCCTCGTTTTCCTTGTATTTCCTCCTTGTTTCCTGTGCTTCCCTTGTTTCCTCTGCTGGTTTCTCTCCTTGTATCTTCTCCCCCTCCCCTTGTTTCCTCCCGTCCTCGGGTTTCCCCTTGTTTCCTCTGCTGGTGGTGCCTCTTTGTAATTAAAGGAAAAAACCCCTTGTTTCCTCCCCTTGTTTCCTCCCCGTATTTCCTCTCCTCGTTTCCTCCTTGTATTTCCTCCCCTTGTTTCCTGTCGTGGTTTCTTCCCCTTGTTTCCTCTGCTGGTTTCCTCTCCTTGTATCTTCTCCCTCGTTTCCTCCTTGTGTTTCCTCTCCTTGTTTCCTTTCCTTGTTTCCTCTCCTGGTTTCCTGAAACGATTCATTTGCCACATTAATCACGTTTGTATTTTATCGTTACAGAATCATTATCATATTAAAGGGTCAGACCGCTGTTTTTGCATGTTTTCTGTTTCACTTTGATACAAAAAACCAAACAAACCTGCGACGACTTTAAAGTCGTCTGAGCTCAGAAATTCATCACAGTGAAACGCTGGCTTACTTTATTGTCGTGTGGTTCTGCAGCAGACGACGCTCCCTTTGAAAAGTGTCTCTATTCATGTCTTCATCTTTATTTAAAACAGTGTTTTTGACATTTCCTCTGCATCAGTGTTTAATAAATGTCACACACGTGTCCTCAGCTGTGATCGTCCACATGTCTGTGTGTGTCTCTGTGTGTGCGTTAAAAGCATCAGCAGAGCTTTACTTAAAAGTCACTTTACTTAAAGGTCACTTTACTTGAAGATTTAAGTGCTTTGTGTCGTTTTGCTCGTTAACAAAGACAAACGTTAAACTCTTTATTCTTCATCTTCTTTGTTTTTCTTTCCGTTTGCGACTTAAAGGGTTTATTTATTTATTTATTTATGTTAGTTTTCCGCTCTGCTCTTTACACTCACGTATCCTGACGACCTGCCCGTTTTTTTTTAACAATAATTTAAACAGTTTCTGTGATTTTTCAGCTTCTCAAATGTGAATATTTTCTGGAAATCATTCAAACTGATCTTTTTGTGTTTGTGGAGAAAAAACAAGCGTTTGAGAAACATCACGATTGACAGAGTTTTCTGGCATTTTTTGGACCAAGCTAACACTTTTTTTTTCAGATAAACATTTGTGTCTTTCAGAGATGGTCGTTGTGTTTGCCGATGACTTTCTACTGTTCACTAACAACGTTAAACTGGTCGATGTATTAACAAATAAGTGATTGATTGATTGACAGCTCTCGGACGCAGAGTGGGAGGACATGTTGGACGGTTTCGACGAGCGCAGTTACCTGAGCGCTCGGCGCTGGAAGCCCGGCGACGACCCGTACACGCTGTACGCCTTCAACCAGAGGGAGAGCGAGCGTATCCCGAGCAACCGAGCGCTGAGAGACACCAGGCACTACAGGTACACACACTACTTCTCACCAGGGAGACAGACTTTCTCACTTTATTCCAAGCTCTTTCTTTTTTATAAAGGTTTATGGCTTTTCTGTCACCCCGATCAGACTGTTGTGGGTGGAGTCGCTTTATTGTAGCTCCACCCTGACCGTCCCATGTTTTTTACCCTCCAAGGGAAAGGTGTCAAAGAATGGAGCGGTGGGGGCTGGTTATTGTGGTCTGTACTGCACTGAACCGCCTACTGCAGCTTTAATATGAGATGCTATATAAACAAACAAAAACTTGACATTTACACACATTCTGCTTCTGTTGTTGTGACACAGGCACACACAGACACACACAGGTACACACACACACACACACACACTCACACAAAGCCCGGGATTAATCCCCTCATTTAGATTATGGAACTGAGCAAATTTTCATAAAGGAAGCGACTAAAATTACAATCCCTGTTTCTGCCAAGAAATTAAATTAAACACCAAAATAGAAATCCTCTTAGCGGGAGACGCTCGGCGGGAAGATAAGGAGCGCGTCGCTCTGACGACCGCTGATACCATTCTACGATAAAAACACTCTCCACGAGAAGAGTGTGAAGCGCACACACACACACACACACGCATACACACGCATACACACTCTGATCTTTTCATTTTACATTTTCAAAGTTATTTTTGATAATTTCTGACGGTCTTGTGTTCATAAATGTTAAAAACAGTAAAAGTCATGTTTTCACATCACTGACTGTCGTGATAAATGCTTTCACACGTTCACGCGTGCTTGTATTTGATCTCATTGATCTGGTTTTTATGGCGTCATGAACCTTTAAAGTGTGTTTTTTATTGGCCTGCTCCTCAGATTTAATTGCGTCTCGTTTTCACAGAGTTGAATATTCATGCCTCAGGGTTCTGCTTTTGTTTTTTTTAAACAGAAATCAGACAGAAATCCTGTCGCTGTGTTTGTGCATGAGTTTCACACACTGAAATTCATCCTGTCATATGTGACAGATGTGACAGGAGCAGGAAAACTGAAGGTTTTTAACGACTAAACCAAACGTCTGGTTGTTTTCTCTCTTTTATGAAAAGGAACAAGTTTAAATCGTATTTAAATTACTTAAATGCAGAAACCGATGAAACGTGCACTGGAATTCGGAAGTTGGCAGGATGCTGTGTCACATGATGACCACTAGAGGGCCTACGTAGGTGGTCACCTGGTTAGGGTTACCTCTTACACACCTCTTACTAGTTCAAAGTCTTCTTTTTCTTAAGCTCTTACGCTTCTTACTTGTAGTTCACTTATAACCCTTTTTAATGTTAAAGTTGATAAAAGACAATTATTTACCTGAAATCATCAGTATAATCTGTGAGCAACAAACCCATGGTTCCCAAACTGTAGTGTGTGTGCCACCAGTGGTACGCCATCGTCTTGTGGTGGTTCGGGAAGCGGCGCCCCGTGTGAAGCTTGTCGCGAGGTAGTGTCACTGCAAGCGGCTCTCGTCCATACGGAGCTCTGGAATCCACGCGAACGTGTGGATAGTGACGTCTCCACGTGAACGCGTGGATAGTGACGTTGTCTCCACGTGAACGTGTGGATATTTATGTTTTCTCCACTTGAACGTGTGGATAGTGACGTTGTCTCCGCGTGAATGTGTGGATAGTTACGTTGTCTCCACGTGAACGTGTGGATAGTTACGTTGTCTCCGCGTGAACGTGTGGATAGTTACATTGTCTTCACGTGAACGTTTGGCTAGTTATGTTGACTTCATGTGAACGTGTGGATGGAGTTGTCTCCCGCGTGAGCGTGTGGATAGATTACATTGTCTCCATGTGAGCGTGTGGAGATCGTGAGCGATCGTTGACTCCGTGAACATGTGGATAGTGGCGGTGTGTGTGGATAGATCGTGTCTCCGCGTGAGCGTGTGGATGAATCGTTGTCTCCATGTGAGCGTGTGGATGAATCACGTTGACTCGCGTGAACATGTGGATAGTGACGTTGACTCCACGTGAACGTGTGGATAGTTCGTTGTCTCCGCGTGAGCGTGTGGATAGTGGCGTTGACTCCGTGAGCGTGTGATAGTTACGTTGTCTCCACGTGAGCGTGTGGATAATTCGTTGTCTCCATGCTACGTGGATAGTTACGTTGTCTCCACGTGAACGTGTGGATAGTTACGTTGTCTCCATGTGAACGTGTGGATAGTTACTTTGTACGTAAAATTGTCGCGCGACAAATCCGAGTTGCGTGCGTGGTAAACGCAGCCTAATATGAAGCCGCGTGTGGGCGTTAACTGGGAAACTGTCGGCTTTGGCAGATTTAAGGATCACCAAGACGTAGTTGTGGATGATGATGATGATGATGGTGGAGGAGTGAGTGACACAGCCACCACCGCTTCACATAGGAAGCTTAAAATCTGTTAGCATGTGTAGCACTCGCTCGTCATTCTCTGTGTGTGTGTGTTTGCACAGATGTTTTTTGAGGACAATGATGTCGTCTGTCCATCAGAGTGTGTGTTTGTGAACGACGTCCATATGTGTCACGCTAGCGCTGTCGATCGACGGCGTCATCTGCTACGTTTCCGAAGGAGTGAAAAAGTATCTGTGTCTGAGCCGACATAAGGCGGATGGCGTGTAGATGAAGTGCGTGTGTGTGTGTGTGTGTGTGTGTTTGACAGAGCAAGTGAGAAGTGTGTGTTTCATGGTAATCTGTTAGCAGTGAGGTAGGGGCTGATAGCACTCATTTATCTTGGACAGGAAGTGTGTGTGTGTGTGTGTGTGTGTGTGTGGTCTGCTGTCATGTGATCATCTGTTAACGTAGTTTCGGAGCAGCTGTAGATCTCTCGAGGGTTTGGCAGGAACAACGATAGCACAGAGAAGAAGCTGCAGAGAGGAACTCCACTGAAAAACCTCCCAGGTTTTATTTTCTTTCTCCCGACTTTGGGATTTTTTTGGAAATGGAAGGTGATGTGAAGCAATCTTCAAAGAATTAACTGCCTCCATCGTCTGTGTCCTCTTCTGTTCCTCTGACTGTCCTCATGTCCTCCTTCACAACACCCATGAACCTTCTGTGTCCAATATCTTCTTTATCTCCAAACCGCTAATCCTGGTCCATCCTGGTCCATCCTGGTCACTCCCAACAAACATCTCAGCATCTTCTGGAGGAAATTTGATTAGATGTAGAAATGGAACTTCACTGTAAGAAGGCTCCTGGTCTGAGTGAAGCCTTCCTGTGTGGAGTTTGCGTCTTCTTGCATCTTCTGAACTCAGGTTTGTGTGGGTAATGGGCAGATTACCTGCAGATCCAGGTCTGTTAACCTGGACAACATCACTTGTCCAGGAGAGAGGAGGGAGGAGAGAGGAGGGAGGAGGGAGGAGAGAGGGGAAGGAGGGAGGAGATGCCACAAGCTGCTGAAAGGAAAGATAATTGCCACATGCAGAGCTGGTGAAACTGTGTGTGTGTGTGTGTGTGTGTGTGTGTGAACCACTCCACTCCAGCCATTATCTCAGTGAATAATGGCCCCTCCCCCTTCCCTCCGTCTGCTCGCTGACAAACAGACAGAGAGTATAATCCTGAAACCAGCCGCTGCACCGCAGGGATTAGATCCAAACACCGAGACAATGGAGTCGTACGGGAGAACCGTGTCCTGCACTTCCTCGCCCGCTCGTCGTCATGGCAACCAGACTTGTAAACTTCTCCTGTAACGTAAGCTGGAAATGTGACGAGACGGAAAAGTGGCGACACACTGACGTCAACATCGACGTCCGTAAATCACATCAGGATGGATCTGAACACGATCGTGTTCTCAACTGTCTGGAAATGAATCCGTTTGAATGATTTCTTTGTTATTTGGAGCAAAGAAAACATCAAATATTCACATTTAAGAAGCTGAAGAATCCCAGAAACATTAGTTAAATCAGATTACTTGACATTTAAATCAGCATCACCTGTCTGCATCATCACCGTCGCCGTGTTTCTCTCTTTTACGCGGATTTTTCACACCAGCAGCTTTAAATTCCTCTCTCCACTGAAGCTTGTTTTGTTTTTGTCGCCAAATTAAAATTAGAACGAGGTGAAAAAAAACGACCTCCTCGTGTTTTTCACGGTTAAATCTTAGTTTTGCATTAATGAGCTGACGAGACGGCACGTGTTCTTTCTGCAGGATTTCATTTCTTGACGTCTGCTAGAACTTTTCTCTCTGCAGAAATCTCTGATCTGCTCACACGATATCTTTAAAGACAGATTCACGTCTTTGTCTCACTGTAAGACAGATTACAGAGTCTGTAAACCACTCACTCTCCCACACCAAACCCCATAGAGAAAATCAGTGATTTAAGCTGGCGGGGACACAGGAGCTGCTGGTCTACTGCTGCCTCGTGTGGTCACTTTGTGTCACTCAAGTAAATCTAAATGAAGATTTCCAAAAGCCAAATTGACAAAATAAGATATTTAAAGGTAGTGATGGAGGCAGCAGTGGATCAACAACTCCTGTGTGTGTGAGGTTAAAATCACTGATTTTCTCTGTGGGCTTTGGTGTGAGAGAGTGAGTGGTTTACAAACAACAGAACTGCTTTGACCCTCAGACAAAGACGTGATTTATTTATTTGAATTTATTTCTTTAAAGACGTGTGGACACGTCAACAACACAAACAATCAGCCTTTGTGCTTTTATTCTGAAAACAACATGTTCCATGTGGAGCTCGTGAAACACTGTGACAGCGAAAGTGTGTGAAATTATTATCCTGTCACACACACACACACACACACACATATGCACAACGTGTTTTGGTGTCTCGGCTCCAAAATGGAGGCGTAACCATCGGCGACCAGAGGCAGAGTTCACCGCTCCACTGAGTCGCTAATTATTATATTGCACTGTGAAGCAGGGGTTTGTGATGACATGTGACTAACGTGATCGTGTGTGTGTGTGTGTGTGTGTGTGTCCTTTCACACTCAGTCAAACACTGACTCATGTTTTTTTTTCTTCCATGAATCACAAACACGCAGCTAAACATTCATCAGTTTATTAGCCTCGGTTCTTCCCACGCGGACACGTCCTCGTCCTCGTCTGTGTCACAGTTGCCAGAAAAAAAGAAAGAACTCTATATTGTTATTATTATTATTATAATTATTATTATTGTTATTATTACTATTCTTTTTATAATAAACTGTGATGTTGATATTGAGTAACAACGTCATCATCATAACAACAACACATTTCACAAAATAATTTACCAAAAAAACTCAAAAAATTAAATGTCTCACCAAGAAACCTTCAAATTTACATTTTACCCCCCAAAATGCAATATTTCACTAAAAAACTCAATTGTTTCAGAAAATTGTGAAATTTTAACAAGAATCATTGTGATTGTGTATTATTGTAAAATACTACAATATTAATAATGTTGTACTTTATGTAATAACATGGTAATAACGTCAGTCACTCTATGTAAAATCCAGGTTATAACTTGCTTTTCATTGATATTGTTTTTTTAAAAAACGTCTTTTAATCTCAATGAAATCATTGATTTAAACCCTTAAACATGAAATCTTTCCTTAAACTTGAAGAACTGCTGCTTTAAATCCACTGGAACATTTTCAGTCTTGACACGTTCGGGAGAAGAAGACAGGAAATCCCCTCAGTGCATTGTGGGTAATCTCTGTGCTGCTTAGCACCGTGGTGATGCTCTACACGATCGCCGTGGCGACACTGACGCTAAGCCGCTTCACTGCAGCTAGCATGTCGGCTAACAGGCTCTGAATCCTGATCTCGTTCAGAGAATCTTCTTCTTCTTCTTCTTCTTCTTCTTCTTCTTCTTCTTCTTTCTTCTTCTTCTTTTTCTTTAGTATTTTCAAAGTTAAACTAAACTAGAGTGTGAGAAAGTGAGAGAAACTAAATCCACTTCAGTCCCTGAAGCTGAGCTGCAGATTAAAGAGTGAAGGTTTAAAAACCTGGTTTTTATATTTTCAGAATAAATCTTTAATCTGCGTCAAATATCCTGCGTTTCAAACACGTCCAGACTAAAACTAAAGTTTGGAATGATTTTGTCCTGAAATGACTTTCCTCTTTGTGGCTCTTCAAAATAAATCACTAGGACTGTATGTTTGTCTGTAATCTGGATTGACAATATTCTTGTTGTTTTTCCTGTGACTTAGTTTTTTGAAGAAGTCGTTAGTGAACGTGTGAATGTTGGTGTCACTCTCGTTCATCGATCGTATGCGTTGTCTCCACCACAGAAATCATTATTATTACATCATCATCATCATTTCTTCTGTGTGTGTGTGTGTGTGTGTGCTCTCTGCCATGTCAGGACCAGTAGTCGTCATGGAGACCAAAACCTGGTCCTAACAACGCAGAACCTCATTTTCTGAGCAACTGGTTCAAATTTAGGACAAAGATTTGATTTAAGATGAATGCAGATCAGTTAGAACGACTTCAAAATCCTACTTATAATTCCGAAATCTACTTAAAATTCCAAAATCTTCTTAAAGTTCCGAAATCTACTTAAAATTCCAAAATCTACTTATAATTCCGAAATCTACTTAAAATTCCGAAATCTACTTCAAATTCCAAAATCTTCTTAAAGTTCCGAAATGTACTTAAAATTCCAAAATCTACTTAAAATTCCAAAATCTACTTAAAGTTCTGAAATCTACTTAAAGTTCAAATCTACTTAAAATTCAAATCTACTTAAAGAAATCTACTTAAAATTCCAAAATCTACTTAAAGTTCTGAAATCTACTTAAAGTTCCGAAATCTACTTAAAATTCCGAAATCTACTTAAAGTTCCGAAATCTACTTAAAGTTCTGAAATCTACTTAAAGTTCTGAAATGTGCTTATGATTTTTCAAGTTAAAGTGAGGCTTACTCCTCAGTATGAAGTCTTCTTGTTGACGCTCACTGAGAAGACGCCGAATAAAAAGTGGACATTTTTTATTGTTAAAAATCTTCTTTTATTCTTCGTCAACAGAAATAATCTACATTTAAACGACAGAAGAAATATTTATGAATTCCGACATGTCGTTTGTGTGCTTGTCGTCGGGATGAACTGGGATCAATAAAGTTGTCTGGATTTGAATCCGATTCTTAGAGACACACACACACACACACACACAAAGTTGTTAAAGTGGCTCTTTCTGCTGGTGTGGACTTTATGCAGCAGTGCAGGGTTAGTGCTGATGATCCTGAGAACAGCTGGATGTAACTTCACGCTGATGCTCTGCAACTCCTCACACACACACACACGCACGCACGCACACACAGTGAAACGTGCACAGAAACCAACACAACACACAAAAGCAGCATCAGTCTCCCCTGCTGAGCTGCAGAGAACTACAAGTAAAACACTGCAGTAAACACACACACACACACACACACACACACACACACACAGCATGCAGAGTTCACTAATAACAACTTTCAGCTGAAGAAGCACAAGAGAAAACGCAGGAGCCGACAAATTAAAACACAACGTAGAGTGTTTGTGTGTGTGTGTGTGTGTGTGTGGTAAACAGTTATTGCGATTGAATGAATAAATAAACACAATCACATGAATAATTCACAAATGAGTGAGTGAGCAAGGAGGTAAACAAACACAGGTGTCTCTAATGACTTAAAGCTGCAGTACGTAACCTCTGTTCCGCTGCGTTTTGAGATCTGACTGATGGAGCGTTTGTGTGTATGCAGCAGCAGAGCAGGGGCGGGCGGAGACAAATGCTAAATCTGTATTAAAGTGATGACCTCTCAAAGCTGGTTTACACTACAGTTTCACCCTTTCACACAGCACAAATCTACATTCATGTCGACTAGCGGAACCGGGAATAAAACCCACACCCTTTGAGTTGAACGACGACTCGCTCTACCACTGAGCCACCGCTGTGTGGACGTTTCGTGGACTCGCTGTACGACCTCGATGCCACCGCCGCAGCCTCCGTCTGTCTCCACGTGAGACGAGTCCACTTCCTGTGTGCGGCGAGATCGTGTCACCGGGCGACACTGAGATCTGAGGCCGCCTTCCTTTTACATCGGGACTCGGAAACACAACAGTGCTAGCGCTGCGCGGTGTGGGTGGTTTTCCATGACTGCAGCACTGAAAACATTCAATTCTCCAGTAAAAGTATTATTTGAAGTATTATTTTGATCAGATTTGACTTAAGTACTAGTAAAAGTACTACAGTCTAAAGTTCAGAGAATGAAATGGAAACTCAGCGTGGATTTGTTTTCTCTGCAGACACGGGGGGAAAGTTTCCTTCTCTCAAATGTATCTGTCATCGATTGATGCTTTAAGCACATTATTATACAGTACACACGACACACACACACACACACACACACACACACACACACACACGCACACAGTAGTCTCAGTGTAACCGTTCAAGAGTTTCTGCCTGAATTTGTTTCCTCCTTCTGGCTTTTGTCGTTGAACAAACAGCAATATGTTCCAGCTCAGCATGAGCACACACACACATGCACACGCAGACACACACACACACACACACACACACACACACATACACAGACACACACGTGCCGTTTTGGCGTTGTAAACAGGATTAAATTACTCGTTAATTTCCCAACTTTTTGTGCAGCGTTCTCAATATGTATTTGTCGCACTTGCTTAATTTTCCTGAGGCTCTGCTGCTGCTGCTGCTGTTACTGCTGCTGCTTATTGTTGTTGTTATCATAATCTCCTGTTGTGTTTAAGAGTAAAACGGTATGCGAGTTTGAGCACTTCAGCATTAATCTCATCTGAAATCTGATGCTCACCTGAGGGACAGACCATAATTAATTGTCTTTGCCATTTTAAAGATCATTAAGTGTTATTTAACTTACAATCATAAAAACAACTGTTCTGTTTAAGTCTACTGGTCTTTGTTTGTTTGAAATTTGATGATCACGACGCCACAAACATCACTTTTCACCGTTGACCACCAAACGTTCATCTGTGATTTCATGAGAGTTTGGAAAGACTTCCCTCGAGATGTTCTTCAGATGCTTCTGTGACATCACAGAGGCCAAGATCTTTGACATTTGTCCACATTCATCTAATCAGTTCACCTTCGAGTGCAAGTGAAGATTTGTACCATATTGACATATAGACATTCTTTGTCTTCAGATGCGTCAGAAGGTCCGTTGTAGAGGACCAACATCTAATCGGTTCATCTTTGAGTCCATGTGAAGGTTTGTACCACATTTGAGGGGAGTCCTTGGTGGGTTGCTGAGAGTGGTCTCACTAAACGGAACTAGAATGGGATGACCTTGAATTTATACCACCAAGATCTGAAATCAGGTTGTAAAAAGTTCTGCGATAGAGGACCAAAATTCGAGTGTTTGTACCAAATTTGACAGAATTCCTTGGCAGGGTTGATCTTGACTTTTAACCCCAAAGTATAATCAGTTTTTTCCAGGTCCAAGTGAACATTTGCCCCAAAGTTGAAGACATTCCTTTATGGTTTGTCAGAAAGTTCTGTTTGAAGACCAAAATCCTCACAGTTCACCTTTGAGTCCAAGTGAAAGTTTGTACCACATTTGACGGGAATCCTTCGAGGGTTGCTGAGATATCGTGGTCTTAGTCTTGGCACGTGGTGACCCTGACCTTGAGCCCCCAAAACCGAAGCAGTTTATCCTTGAATCAAAGTGAACGTTTGTCCCAAAGTTGAAGACGTTCCCTCAAAGCGTTTCTGAGTTCACGTTCACAAGAGTGAACCTTAAACCGTTTCAATGCGACTGTGTTTTGGGGTTCATGCAGGTTTGAACAGGTATGAACACATGAATATTGGTCTGGTGGATTATTATTTATCTCAGAAACCTCCACCCAGAACCCAGATGGATCATGGTGGCGTGTTAGCGGAGGAGGTCGAGCGAGCTGAAATATATTGTTGCGTCTCACTGAGCGAGTGAGCAAGTGTTTGGTCAGTGATTTTCTATTTTTGTGCGAGGAAAAAGGTTGAAGTCTCATGTTCAGAGGTCAGAGGTCACAAAGACCACACTGCAAAAACAGCCGTACGATAAAGAAGTTAAATATTCTCAGATTTAAGTCAAAGTCAGATTTTCTTCTTTTGAGAAAAATAGTCTGCCTGCTAGAATATTTAATGCTTCCTTGTAAATCTGCAGCACTTTCTCACTGTAATGTTCCATAAAATGACCAATATTTAATATTTGTACTTATTATAAGCAAAGAGTATAAGAAAGTTTTACTTAAAATGAGTCTCCCTTTACTTAATTAAGCTGCATTTCAGAATGTTTCTCTCAGAATTTCTTATATTTATGCAAAACTTAACTTCGAGACTCCTCTATGGACATTTTAGACATTTCCTTTTTCCTTTTGCTAAATGTTGGAGATGAACGCGTAATTTCAGTTGGACATTGTTGGCGTTGATTCTGGTGTCGGACGTTGTGCTCATGACTCTTAAAGTGACGATACTCTCTGACCAATCAGTGGCCGGCAGTCTGTTGACGTCACATTTTAGTGTCGGCTCAGCTCGATCCAGGAACCGATCCTGGTTTCCACTTCCCCAGAGCGATGGTTGTGATCTGTGATCTTCATGGTGTCACAAAGAGAACTAAGAGGTCCTGCAGTGGAGATAATAAAGAAAGCAGAGTCATACTGGAACCAGGTTTTGGTCCCCAACTTGAAAATAGGCTCAGAACAACCTGCCTGGTTTTATCGAGTACAAAGACAATGATTCATTTCTAAGACTGTAAAGAACCTGCGTCACGCCGTCTTCACACACAAGTGTCCCCCCGGTCTGAAGCGTCTTCTTGAGCAGGAACTGGTCCAGACGTCATGGTGAGCAGTCCTGGTCTCTGTGGGCAAACCCTGCACGAGGAGGAGGCGGTGGACTGACATGTGCCAGTTCTCGTCTCCGCCTGCCAAACTGTCCTGACCTGTCTGCCGACCGCTGATAATGAGCCAGCTGTCACAGTCCGAGCGCCCGCCTCCGGTCTCAGTCCGTGCTCCACTTGGCCCGGATCCTTTGGCCCGGCTCGTTTCAGGTGCAGTCCATTCAGGTCAAAGACGACCTGTGTGGACGAGACCACATTATCGGTTTAATGTGGGTCAGAGTCAGACAGACAGCTGCAGTTTGTAGCTTTAAAAACCTGAATTCATCAATGTTTGATAACGTTTGACCTTTGCTAAATGTCTCTGTGCCGTCCTTTTCCTTGTCCCTAGACCTGTTCCGGGTCTTTTTCCCACCATTCCTGTACCTGTTTCTGTACCTCCTCGTCATCCCCCGTTCTTGTCCACGTCCTTGTCTCTGTCCTTGTTCTCGTCCCTGTCTCTTGTCCCTGTCCTCCTACCTGTACCTGTTCCTGCACTTACTGTATTTCTGTCTTTGTCCTTTGTCCCTGTCCTTGTCTCACCGCCTGTCCCCATCATCCCTTTTAACTATCTCGTCCCCGTCTGTCTTTAAACCACTTTATGAAGCGTTAAATTGTTCCGATCATGTCTCGACTTCATGATTCTGCTCAGGATTAAACGTCTCCGTCGTAGCGCAGCGGCGTCTTTGCCACATGATAGCAGCGTCACCTTTGACCCCCGTGACACACACACACACACACATTTATAAGTTCTTTGGAGGATTGATGTCGAGAATAAAAACAGTTGATCAGTGCCTTTCCCTCCACATCACAGCGCTCTCTGAATTCATGGGTTGTAATCTTCTGAATTAGCCTGAAAAGAGGAAGAGACGGGAGGAAGAGGTAGAGACAGAAGGAGTAATAAAAGTTTAATGGAGGGAGGAGAGAGAAAGAAAAGGAAGGAGGGAAGAGAAAGATAGAGAGAAAGATGGATCAGCCGATCTCCCGGCATGACAGTCTCATCAGACAAGTGTGTGCGTGAGGGCGAGAGAGGTAGAAGACGGAGGGAGAGAGGAAATTGTTCTGTCAGGATGTTGGGATGTTGTATCATTATCTCTCTGCTCCGCCTCGTCTTCTCCTCTCTCTCTCTGTTTCTGGTCTCATCTGCTCGGCTGTCCACTCGTCTAATGGAACAGTCCATGCAAATGTCTCGGGTTAATAGAGCGAGGGACAGGAGGGGGAGGAGGAGGGACAGGAGGGACAGGAGGGACGGGGGGGAGGAGGAGGGAGAGACGACGACACAGGAGTCTACTCTCTGCAGCTCACGTTGTACGTTGTACATTGTAAATATAAGCTGCTTTTCTTATGAAAGAAAAACAACAACAACAACAACAACAACAACTCTTGTTAACCACATGTTTCAGGTGTCACCTGAATATTGAACATAAAATAAACAGTAATATAATAACGTCACGTCATCGGCATAACGTTTTAACATGTTTTATTTGACTGTATGTTCATGTTTGAAAAAGCTTTCTTAACACGTTCAGTTGTAACCATAGCAACAGGCTTTTGTAAATAACTGCTCAGCGCTAACAGAGCGATTCTTCTTTTCCTGACACAGACGATCCTCGCGTCACGTCTCGTCACATCTCAGTGGATGTTTTTCTTTGAATTGACTCGCGATGACAAAATAAAGGTCTTTTTGAATTAAAGTGAATCATCTGCATAGCAACATATACCAACATATACCAACATACACTGATCTGTAATTTCATTTTCTATTCCAAAACCTTTCAAAGCTATTCTGCTTCTACTTATTTCATAGATTAGTTATTACTTCATGAATACCTTAATATATCAATAAAATGTTTGTCACTCGAAACATGTAAAGTTACTCCACTTTTTAGAGACGCTGAGAAACTGAGATAGAGAATTTTTGTTTATGGTTGATCACAGTGAGCTATGAATAAATAAATAAATACATCAATCAATCACTCGATCAATAAATAAATAAATGAAGAGGAAAAATAGAGAGAGAACATGTCAGTGAAGCGACTGACTGTGTCACGTTCTGCCGGCAGAGAAAACTGCCTCTCGACTTACCTCGAGACATGCTGTCACAACCCAAATATAAACCCCGCACTCGCACACACACACACACACACACACACTCTCCAGAAAGCGTGGTGCATCTTAAAAATAGCCGTCAGTCTGGGTCCAGACAGACGCAGACTCAGGTTTCAGCAGGTGGTGTCTGTTGCTTTTTTAAAAACGTTATATCTCACTGTCTGATTATTCACGGCACTTTTTTGTGTCGCTGTAATGGCAAAATCATTGTCGCTCAAAAAACGGTATTAGACTCACTCGTTTCTGCTCGCGCGTGGTTCTTCCTCGGGTCGGAGTCGCTCAGTAACCACCCAAACTAAAAATATATGTGTTATACCTTAAAGGAAAATGGATGATGTTTATATCATCTCTTACTCTAACAGCTCACACCGCACCAAAGCCCACAGAGAAAACAGGGATTTTAACATCACACACACAGGAGTTGTTGATCCACTGCTGCCTCCATCACTAACTTCAGACGTCTTATTTTGTCACTTTGACGTAAGAAACTCTGTATTAGGATTGACTTCAGTGACACAAAGTGACCACACGAGGCAGCAGTAGACCAGCAGCTCCTGTGTCCCCGCCAGCTAAAATCACTGGTTTTCTCTATGAGGTTTGGTTTCCAATTAGAAAAACCTGTTTCACAGCAAGATTAAGTAAAAAAAAAAATGTTATCTCTCTGCCTCATCAGTGGGTTGGAGATCATCACATCTGCGATAAGGACAAGGCGTTTGACCTTTAGCGCAGACCGCTGTGTGTGTGTGTGTGTGTGTGGAGGAGTTAACAGGCTGCACTGACAGAGCATCGATCTGCTCGACCTCTGCTCGTCGCTAATTCCCACTAATCAAGTCAACGCTGTAATAAAGTGGACGTGATTGAGATTTATTTATTTATTTATGTCTTTACTGAATCTTCCTGTTTCGTGGACGATGATGAAAAGGTTTCTGTGGAAACATTCGGATCCTCAGAGAAACTTTCAATCATTTATGGACAAAAACATCGGCTGAATCATTTAAACAAAAACATGTTTTTTTATGATTCACACTGGATTTTCCCTGTTAGTGACATTTCATTTGATTCATTGAAGAGCTAAATTGTGAGGGGAGGAGCCTCAGGATTGTCTCCGTGTTGAAGTTAAAGAGATAAAGTGTGAGGGGAGGAGCAAGTAAAAACCTAAAAACCCAGAAAATAACATCATTCATTTAATTTCATTTTGTGAATCCTTTTATTTTGTTCAAATTCATGTGGTCAAAAAATGACCACATGAAATGAATGGGTGAAATTATGTGTTCACTCGGGCTGAACAAATATTAAATGTATTTGTTTATTTACAAGCACACGGTTTCCACAGGTCCTTGAAAGTCCTTGGGACAGAAAATTCACTTTGTGAATGTGTGAGTGAATGCGCAAATGTGTGAGTGAATGTGTGAATGTTTAAGTCAATGTGTAAGTGAATGTGTGGGTGAATGTGAGTGAACGGGTGAAAGTGTGAATGTGTGAGTGAATGCGCAAATGTGTGAGTGAATGGTTGAGTGAATGTGAGTGAATGTGTGAATGTTTAAGTGAATGTGTGGGTGAATGTGTAAGTGAATCTGTGGGTGAATGGGTGAGTTAATGGGTGAATAAATGGGTGAATATGTGAGTGAATGGGTGAATATGTGAGTGAATGTGTGGGTGAATGTGTAAGTGAATCTGTGAGTAAATGGGTGATTGTGTGAGTGAATGGGTGAATGTAAGTGAACGGGTGAAAGTGTGAATGTGTGAGTGAATGGTTGCATGTGTGAATGTGTAAGTGAATGTGTGAGTAAATGGGTGAATGTGTGTGTTAATGGGTGAATAAATGGGTGAATGTGTGAGTTAATGGGTGAATAAATGGGTGAATGTGTGAGTGAATGGGTGAATGTGTGAGTGAATGTGTGAAGCAGCATTAAAGTTTGTCGTCACAACAAAAACCTTGACCTGCGTCTCTGAATTAAAGCAGGTTTTTAAAAACAAACCTTGAAAATCATCTAAATGTAAATGTTGCTCTGACAGTGAACGTGTGAATAAATAACCTTCCACAGTGTAAAGTGTAATGTATGCATACCATAATACTATACTGTCAGCACTGAACAACCTGACTTCCTCTCACTGTGTTGCTGTTTAACCCTTTAATTATGTTCAAATATCACCGTTGATATAAAGAATAAAACGCACAGTCGTTTGATGAGAAAGTAAAAGTATGAATTATTCAGATTATTTTTTGCCTCCAGAGAAAAAAACAACAAAGAAGAAAAAGACGTTTGTGTTTGTGTCTCTCGTTTCTCACACTGAGACTAAAGAGTTTCATTAAAACAGAGCCGAGATTAACGGAGATCAAATGGCAGGAAGGAGATTAAAAAAACCACACGATCAAAAGGCGTCGCAAGATTAAAGGAATATCAATTAATTACATTAAAGTGGAGATTATAATCTGGACCAGGAAATAAAGAAGACGTTCACACGTTTTAAAATAAAACAAATGGGATGGAAACGAGAAGCTGTTTAAGGTCACAAAATGGAAATTTATTCTCAATTTTTTTGTAAAAATTGGAGTAAATTGGAAATTTTAGTGGGCAAAATTTAAAGAGTTAGAAAAGTTCTGTTTAATTTTATTTTTTATTTAATTAAAATTTTCTAAGTACAACCCTTAACCACTTTTTTTAAGGGGTGAAAACGGCCTGTCGTGTTTTTCAAAATCAGGCAGTGGGCGGAGTTATCTGCAGCAGAGGGCGGACCGTGTTTTTACAGTAGCCCGGGATTAACGAGTAATAGTAACTAACTTTAAAGGCTACATAGTTTCAAATATCAATAAAACTTAAAATGACATCTTTATCTTGAATGTAAATACCATTTTTTTAAATGGGTTTAAAGGTCTAAGGCTTAATTTGAAGATAAAATAATTATACTTATCGTATATTATTTAAGTGCAGCCAAACACCTTAACCACTTTTTAAGGTGTAAAAAAACAACCCACTAATTGTTATTTTTTAAGGGCGGACCATTGTTGGACCACCGGGTTTTTACAGTAGACCACAATGGACACAAATAAAAAGATGTGTGAAGCTAACTTTAAAGGCCACATAGTGAAGCAATTAAGTGATACATGTTGTTAAATTTGACACACTGTGCCTTTAAAGTGTGTAAGTCTCGTGTTGCGTAGTGTGTCTTTAATCTGCCGCTGAAGGATCACAAACATCTGCTGGTTTTTATCTCCTCGTTTCTTTTGTGTTTTTCTTTTTGAAAAAGCCCACGAAACAAACGCCGTCCACAGTGGAGGCGGCGCCGCGGTGCAGCACCGGGTTTGCCGCCTCTATTGTAACGTGGGTTTAATCCCCATCCCAGTGCAGTCTAATCCAAATGGAGCGCTGAATAGTCCTGGAGCTAATAATCTCCCAGGAGCCTTTGCAGCGGCTCGGCCTGAGGATTAATACGGAGGTTTGTTCCCAGTCCCTGTGTGTGTGTGTGTGTGTGTGTGTGTGTGTGTGTGTGCAGTGTAATTTACATTAGCCTTGCTCAGCGACATCTCCCTCTGTCTTTGTTCAAGCTTTAACCCGTGGATTATGAGCAGGTCAAAGGTCAAAGTCAAACAGGTTGTTTTTTTTGTCCACATCAGTGAGAAGAAACCGCTGCGTTTAAGGTGAACGTGTGAGTGTGAATGGATGAGCAACAAAACTACTGTAAATGCTCATAGAAATGCGACGTTTTTGGTTTTCTTCCAACTCTTTCTTCTCTTTCTCAGCTCCTTGTCTCCTTTTCTTTTCTCCTCCTCCTCCTCCTCCTCCTCCTCTTTTCTCTCCTGCTTTGGTATGAAATTGGTTTCTAAGTAATTTATGAGCGATGAGAGGCTTATAAGGAGTTTATGTCGTAACTCTTCATTACGCTACTATTAACTGCCGTCTTCTGCTCTCTATGAGTGTGCACGTGCGTGCGTGCGTGTGTGCGTGTGCGTGTGTGTGTGTGTGTGTGTGTGTGTGTGTGTGTGTGAAAAGCATTTTAAAAGCACCTATAATGGACTCACAGTTGATGGATGTCATTAAGGAAATTGTCTCATGAATTCGTTTTCACTCTTTTCTTTGACGTATTAACGAGACACTTTCTGATCTGATGAGAGCTGTCATGAAGGTCCTTGAATTCCTTTCAAGAGCTGTTTCCCCACCCCACCCCTTGAAATCCTTGAAAGTTTGTGAATTTGAAAGAAAAATATTCAAGGCTTTTGAAGGTTTTGGAAAATTGCCCCAAAATAGATATGGATCATTGAAAGTGCTTGAATTTTGTTGTCCTCTCAAGCTGTGTCAGCACATTTGGTCCTTTAATTTGAGCGAACTGGTCAACAACTTGTCTGCAGCAGCAGCAGCACAGCAGCAGCAGCAGCAGCAGTAACAGCAGCAGCAGTAACAGCAGCAGTAACAGTAACAGCAGCAGTAACAGCAGCAGAAGTAACAGTAACAGCAGCAGCAGTAACAGCAGCAGCAGCGCAACAGTAACAGCAGCAGCAGCAGTAACAGCAGCAGCAGTAACAGTAACAGCAGCAGTAACAGCAGCAGAAGTAACAGTAACAGCAGCAGTAACAGCAGCAGCAGCAGCAGTAACAGCAGCAGCAGCAGCAGTAAAAGCAGCAGGCAGCAGTAACAGCAGCAGCAGCAGTAACAGCAGCAGAAGTAACAGTAACAGCAGCAGCAGCAGCAGTAACAGCAGCAGTAACAGCAGCAGCAGTAACAGCAGCAACAGCAGCAGCAGTAGCAGTAACAGCAGCAGCGGTAGTAACAGCAGCAGCAGCAGCAGTAACAGCAGCAGCAGCAGTAACAGCAGCAGCAGCAGCAGCAGCAGCAGCAGCAGTAACAGCAGCAGTAGCAGCAGCAGCAGCAGTAACAGTAGCAGCAGCAGCAGCAGCAGCAGCAGCAGTAGTTTTGTGCTGGTTAACGTCGTGGATTTGTTTTAATTGAATTCTCTCCTCTGGTACAAAAGTGTTCTGTGTTTTACATTCTTACATTTCCTGTGGAGCCATTTACACTGTAAGTTACGAGCATTTTCACCGTTAACAACGATCGAAGGCCCGACACGCACGCGTGCACACACACACACACACACACACACACGCACGC
>NC_058037.1:19964822-19969822 GCF_019176455.1 Solea senegalensis
CATGCACACATGCACACACACACACACACACAGACACACACTGGTAATGTTACAGTATCATGTTAAAAAGATAGTTCCGTTGAAAGTGAACGATGTAAAAGGTTTTCATTCATAAAATAAACTTTACAGCAAACAATGTAATAAAATGTGAACTAATGATTTCTCACTCAGTGATTAGAAGAGATGTAATTATGTTCCCACCTGACAGGATAATTATTGTTATTATTATTATTATTATTATTATTATTATTATTATTATGAGGAGCTGACATTCACTATCATGAGTCAAAGTGAATCCACTGAGTTTGAATCACAGTCACAGTCGTGAACACACGACAGTGCGTCTGCTCTAATCAGACTTAGCTACCGTGGCGCTTCCTTTGCTCCATTAGAAGAAGAAGAAGAAGAAGAAGAAGAAGAAGAGCTGCTTTCACATCTGTGGGAAACAAGCAGCTGTTTCTGCTGCCTGTGCAGCTGCAGGTGAAGCCACTTATCAACATGTAGTCTTACTGAAAATCTGACCTCTGACCTCTGACCGGTCTGTGTAAACACTGCAGACTGTTAGGCAGGTAGGTTGAGCAGGTGTTCTTAATAAAGTGAATCCAAGAATTATAAGAAAATGACTTGATTAATTCTACTTTAAAAGACTTAATCCATCGAGAATGATTGGAGTGATGCGGACGAGGAGAGGTTATTTTGATTTTTTAAAACATGTTGTTTTCCACAAACGCAGAAGAAGAAGAAGCAAGGTTTGGAAAATCAAAAAAACTCAAGTAAAAACCACCGCTGACCTTATCGCTGTGTAAACACTGATTCACCTCGCTGCTTTAAGTATTATTTAATTATTTACATTTATTGCCATTTTGCTAAATAACAGACACTACTTTGTCCCTCATGTGATATTTATACTCGCTGAAAAGAGTCCATTTAACTGTTTGTGTTTAAATGTTTACATTAACTTTGCTAAATTTAACACTATTCCTCAATGTGCGTGTGTGTGTGTGTGTGATATGGACTCTTATACTCTGTGTAGATGGTTCACAGGGAGTAGTTTTGTATATATGTATGTAGTTTTATATATATGTGTATATATATATATACATATAATCTTAAATCAAACTTTTGTTAGAACCAAATCCCATAGAGAAAACCAGTGATTTAAGCTCACAGGGACACAGGAGCTGCTGGTCCACTGCTGCCTCGTGTGGTCACTTTGTGTCACTTTGGTGAATGTGAATGAAGGATTTCAAATGCCGAGGTGTTAAAAGAAGACATTTGAAGTCAGTGATGGAGGCAGCAGTGCATTGACAGCTCCTGTGTGCTGTGATGTTAAAATCACTGATTTTCTCTCTGGGGTTTGGTGTGGGAGAGTGAGCGGTTCACGAACATCAGTTTCCTGCTGTAGAACTCTGTCTAACAGTGAGATAAAGACGTGAAACACGTTCCTGAGCCTTTTGTCACGTGGCAACACTCTTCACATCAAACCTCAGACACTCAGCGCCGACTGACGTCTGCTGTCGACACTTCACCGCGGCTACAGTGTCAGGGACCAAGTCTAAAAGTCCTAAATTATATATGTTCAGATTCAGATATTCTGGGATATTTGTGACTATTTCATGGGATTAGTTTCCCGTTGTGGTGAATTGATTTATGGGAGTTCTTCTGTGTGGGTCAGTGTCAGTGTCTGTGCAAATGTGTTTTGTTCTCTTTCTCCTCTTCCTCCTCTGGGTCGGGAAGAGTCGAGGCGGCGCTGTAAATAATTAATGAGGACTCTTGATGGTGTTGCACATGCCAGTTGTGAAGTCTGGTCCAGCTTCACACTCATTATGTTTCCTCACAGAAGAGAATGAACGTGAAGCAGAGGCAGAATAGTGAGCGGAGGAAACACTCTTCTCTGCATGTTTCTGTGCTTTAGACTGAAGAATAAAGCAGAATAAAAGAAAACATGAGATAATATTTAACATATCAACGGCAAAGACTGACGTTCAATTATTAGTATTAGAATAATTATTATTATTATTGTTGAACACTTCCTGTTCAGTGCGAACGCTCCACGACAGCAACGTCGCTGGCTGAAGTTGTTGTAAAGTCACATGACACGCACACACACACACACACACACACACACACACACACACACACACACAGGTTGGTTAGAGGTTGTAATTAGGTGAAGTGAAGGGAAAATGACAGTCGCTGCTGCTGAAGCTCAATGTGTGATCTTTACATCTTTAGACCACAGAGAGTCTGAGACTTCATTTAAATATTCACTGTGTGTGTGCGTGTGTGTGTGTGCACGTGTGTGTGTGCGTGTGCACGTGTGTGTGAGTGTGTGTGATACTGTACTCGCCCTCTCTCAGCCAATTATAAAAAACCCAACATCCACCTCTGCCTCGCTCTCTCTCTCTCTCCATACTCCCCACTCATTTCCTGCCTCTCTCGCCCGCTCCTCTGCCTCATTCTTCATCTCACTCCCTCTGTTTTTTCATCTACCTCACTGCCTCCTCTCTTTCTCTCTTTCTCTCTCTATATAAATCCTGCCTTCATTAACAAAAACCCTGCAGAGGAGAAAACTGACTGAACAAATGAGGACAAAGGAGAGGAAAAGGTAAAGGGAAGGAGAGGGAATGGAAAGCAAAGGAAGAAAGGGAAGGAAAGGAGATAAAATGAAGGGAAGGAAAGAAGAGAGGGAACGGAAAGAGGAAAGAGAAGGAGAGGTGAATGTAGAAGAGGGGATTATGGGAGTGAGATGAAAGCAGAGGTGAAGAGTTGAGTAAAGATAAAAGAGCTGAGGAGAGAAGGATATGAAGGAGAGGAAGAGGAGGGGAGGAGAGGAAGAGGAGGAGAGAAGGCAGATGAAATTCGATTAGTTTTGACTGCGTTCGTCTAAATGGAAATTTAATTTACACGACGGGAGGTGATTTAGAACAATATTTCACTTCCTGTTTCCACTCTTCTCCTCTTCCTCCTCTTTCTTCTCCTCCTCCTCCTCCTCTCATTAAGAGCAGCAGCTCACAGTCTGTTTGCTAAACGCCGTAATAAACGCTCGACTGTCTTGTTTAACCCTGAGCTAAAGACTCGCCGTGTTAATGAGTGAATATATGGAAGAACCTGCTGCTGCTGCTCTCCTCCTCCTCCTCCTCCTCCTCTTCCTCTTCGTCGTCTCTTTTTCTCTCTGAGTGAAGACACTGAGGCTGAATGTGAGGATTCTTTTTCTATCACTCTGGAACATCTGCTTGATTCTCCTCAGGGTCGTTTCCCAGTCGCACACTTGTCAAAGATCTCACACTAAATGAATTCTCTGCGCCGCCTTCAGGACTTTGCTCTTCTCACCTGTGAAAGTCACAAAGTCACTCGCTGCTTTTCCAGCCAAGGAATATTCAAATCTAACCTGCTTCTCTGGCCTTTTTCTACTCTTAATTACGCTCTTATGTCAAATATATATATTTATATATATATATCTATCTGTATATGTATATATATAATAAATACATATACTGTATGTATATATATGTGTATATATATACATATATGTATCTGTATATGTATATATATAATAAATACATATATGTATATATATACATATATGTATGTGTATATGTATATATGTATATATATATACATATATCCATATATATACATATATGTATATATATATACATATACAGATACATATATAAATAATAAATACATATATGTATATATGTGTATATATATACATATATACAGTATATAGTATATAGTATTAGTATTTAGCTAGAGAGTGATCCTTAGCTAACTCCAGAGATCACTGCTGTAGTGAGCTAACATCAGGCTAACATCATAGTAGTGTGTTTTCTGCTGTCCTCTAAAGTGACTCTCAAAGCTTTGCTAGCTTCTGTTTCGTTCACATTTTCGTTCTTCAACCCAGCGAATTTTATCTTTAGCTAACTTCCTGTCCATTTGTGGAAGTTAGCATTCTCCGCCTTGCATCAAAAGATGAGCCGTAGATCACTTGCTGGCTACTATAGTGAGCTAACATCAAGCTAACATCATGTAGTTACAGCAGTGTTTATTTTCTGCTGACTGATTGTCCTCTAAAGTTGCTGACTAACTGACAAACTTTCAATTACAAGTAGATTTTTTAGCATCAGGCTAATATCTTCTTGTTGTTGTTTTAACAGTTAAAATAAGGTTTTTCTGATTTTCAGCTTCTCAAATGTGAATATTTTCTAAAATAATCAACAAGCAAGCCGAGGATGAAGCCCGGGAACCTGAATGATGTGCTGACTCCCGGTGGTGGGTGGATTCAGCAGCTTGTTAAAGCCGCACTCTGCAGATTTAAGTGCCTGAAAACACTCCCACACAGAAGCGGGTTTAGCGTTAGAACGCGGCATAAATCACATGTTTCCCAGCAGGTGGTTCAGCAGCGGCCTCATATATTAATATTATAATCACTGTATTGTTATCCTGCAGTGTTTGGCGTCAGTGTGTGTGTGAGTGCGTGTGAGTGTGTTTGATGTGTTGTTGTTGTCGTGAACATTTTTTTTTTTTCTTCTCATCTGTTCAGAGATTCATGCTGAAAGTAAATAATCCCACTTAATAGTGTCAGCGCCGTGTGCCTCTCACCTCATCGCATTAATTCACTCACTGTTGGCTGATATATCTGTGCGACTGCCAACCAGCGCTTCTGATGGAAACTGTGTGTGTGTGTGTGTGTGTGTGCGCGTGTCATTTACACTCCAGTGTCTTTTGAAATAACAGGATTCTCTCTGTGATTGTTGTGGTTTCATTTGGAAACAGTGTTTTCCACCTGTCCACCTGCCAATATTCTGATTTGAAAAATAATTGACTTACTCATACGCTCGCTTGCATCGTTGTTTTCAACGTCTTTATCTCACTGTTGGACAGACTTTTATAAACCACTCACTCTCCCACACCAAAGCCCACAGAGAAAACCATTGATGTTAACATCACAGCACACAGGAGTTGTTGATCCACTGCTGCCTCCATCACTAACT